>NW_026562585.1:0-174368 GCF_027474105.1 Poeciliopsis prolifica | reverse complement strand
TATGTAAGAGATAAAAAATAAATAAATAAAAGACAAAAAAATAAAATAAAAAAACTAGAAAATAAGGGTTGGTAAACCTTACCTCGCTGGAGGTCTTGTAAAACCCTACTGGGACGAGGACTTGCAAACCTCACCTGGTTCGGGGTTTTGCAACCTCACGTGGTTTGAGATCTTACGAACCCCACCTGTTGTGGGAACGGGGCCCGACGAATACCCGTGGTTAAACGGACGGCGATAACAGGCGCTTCAAATCCGTGAAACAAAAAAAAAAGTGTGTATGTGAGTGTGATTGGAGGTATAAACCACTTGGTATTTTATCTCATAAAAACAGTAGGGTTGTAAGCAGCAAACCTCTTGTGGATGCACAGGCAAGAACTCTCCACTCGAAAGAGTTGAAGTGAGAGTTACCACAACAGGTTCTTTCAATTGCTGGCCTACTGAATCAGATCTCCAGTTTCTAGGACTCCCTAGGAGTCGGCAAAACTGGTCCAAATTTTTACAAAAAAAAAAATGGGGAAATGAATAAGTAAAACTAAGCCAACAGACAGTCTAAAATCAAATAACTGGAAAGTTATTAAAGATCAGGATAAAAAAACAAATTCAAATAAAAATTGTACGAGGAAGGGTATGATGATGTACAATTTTGGTTAGAAGTAGCGCAAAAACGAGAAAGTGGGGAGAAAGAAATTACAAAAGAAAAGGAAAAGGTTCCAGGAGCCTTTTTCCAGGATGAGGAACAAGTTTTATGAGGACAGGAGAGGAAGAGAAGGCTTTAGGGGCAGAGGTCAGAACCTTAGAGGTTTAAAAGGGAGACGGGGGAGAGGAAACTACAGGCACAGTTACTCGGGGTGCTGGTGTTGCGGGCAGGAAGGACATTTAGCCAGAAATTGCCCAAGAAAAGAAAACAAAAAAACACAGGACAGTCAGCATGATTAAGATCAGAGAAGTTGGGGAGTGAAGAGGTCCAGTTAAATCTTCAGGATTTACTTTCTATGGACAGCATAAGACCTGAAATAACTCTCCTAATAAATGGCAAACCTGTAAATTTCCTCTGTGACACGGGTGCATGTAGAACAACACGTAGAGAAAACATTCTTGGGGTAAAATATTTGTGGTGAAAATGTCAAGATCAGCTACAGGAATAAAAGAAGGGGACTTCTTTGTTGTCCAGGGACACAGGGAACTGTATTACTTTTATTCATTGGATGTGCCCAACAAACCCCCACACAACACTGCACAAACACTTCTGGCAGAGGGGCATAAAGCCATTTCTGCCCTACAGGATCAAAAGTCTCCTGATGATTTGCATGTCACACTTTGGTTCAAAACAGTTCCTGGGCCTGATAGGAACTATGAAGCGAGACTCAACAAGGTCACCCCAGCCAAGATAACTGTGACCTATCTGTACACAGACACAAAACATGTGACTGATCCACACACATTGTTGAATTCTCTTAGATCAGATGCAAAGTATTCACGGTTGTAGACATCAGTAAATGCCTTTTTCTCAATACCAATTGAGAAAGAGAGCCAATTTTGGTTTGCTTTTACTTTTGAAGGGAAAAGATACACATACACCAACTACTTCAAGGCTACTGTGAAAGCCCTACAATTCTCTTTCAAGTAATGAGTGCAAGTATGTCAACTTTTCAACCCCCAGGAGGGAGCCAAGTTTTGTTGTACATAGTTTATGTTTTATTGGTTTCTCCAGACAGGGAAACCTGTAAGCAAACACTTTAGCGCTTCTGCAACATTTAGCTAAAGAAGGTCATAAGGTTAACAAAATAAACTTTAACTGTGTAAACGAAAAGTAAAATATTTGGGTCATAATTTGAGTGAAGGAGGACGAACCATAGCGGAGGATAGAAAAACGACAATTCTCCAAGCTCCCAAACCACAAACAAAAAAACAGATGATGTCCTTTTTGGGGTTGACTAACTATTGTCGAAACTGGGTGCCTAATTATGCAGAAATTGTTGCAGCTCTGAATAAATTAATGTATAAAAAAGATTTTAAAATGTCTTCTTCTTTGTTGTGGGCAGAAGAAGCACTTTGGAAACTAAACAGGCCCTCGTGTCAAGCGCTGCGTTAGCGTTACCAGATTATCAATAAAAAAAAACCTTTTGTTCAGATGGTGGATTGTAAAGGTCATGTCATGACCTCGGTGCTAGTCCAACAGCATGGTGATAAAATGAGACCAATAGCATATTTTTCTTCAAAACTTGATAGTGTAGCGTGTGCCTTACCACATTGTGTGAGAGCTGTAGTTGCTGCTTCTATGGCAGTAGAAGTTAGAGCTCCTATAGTTCTTTTTCACCCATTAACATCAAAAGTAACACATGCAGAATTATTAAAAGAATTATTACAAGTCGTGCACCTACCAAAACAACTAGCAATCTGTAAATGTGCGGCGCACACTGCAGGGACAGATAAGGTGTCCCTAGGGAATGCTTTCGAAGACAAAATAAAAAAAAGCAGCTGAGGGAGAGATAAATGTATTACATGTGGATGAAAAAATTAAATTTATGAAAGAAAATTTAAGAGACATGCAACAATTAAGTCCTCAAAATGAAAAGGATTTATGGATAAAAAAAATGGAGCAAAATTGGAAAATTATATGAAACTGAACCTATTTTACCAAGAAAAAGATGTGTATAAATGGGCTGCAATATTGAGCCATGGCGTTTCGCATGTCTCAACAGGGGGGATGGTAGGATACATCAACATTACACTACTTATGGATTTATTTCTTATTTAAAAAAAAATTCTGTAGGACCTGTTTGATATGTGCAAAACATAACTCTCAGGGCAATCTAAGATCACTTAGAGGAAAGTTTCCTACTCTGCAATATCCATTTCAAGTAATGCACATGGACTTCATAGAATTGAATAAAAGTGAAGGACAAAAGTATTGTTTAGAAATAATTGATGCTTTTCTAAATGGTTTGAACATTTCACTAAAAACCCAGATGCAGCGGAAAAGCCAACTTGGATACATTTAACACACTGCAAAAAGGAATTTAATTTCAAAAGTAATTGGGAAGCAAGCTCAAGACGCTCACCGACCTACAGGGCAAAGTCCAGGTTACAAAGGGGGTTAAACCAAATAGTTTTTCCGTCTCAAAACTGGTGAAGATTGTCCACAACCCTGTAGTGTCTTTAGGAGCAGAACGAACTTGCACATTAATGAAAATAACAAGTGAATATATCTTTGTTTTTATTTTGTGTTTTTCATCTGGGAACAATTCATGTCATAAATAAAAATGTTTTCTTGTAGCACTGTTTACAGAATGAGGATGAGTATTCAGGTGTGTTTTCCACCTAGTTCTGTTATCATTGTTTTAGTCTCCTGGGCAAGTATGACGTCGGCAACTACAGAGATTAAACTTGATGTATGACAAATGATGTTTTAACACTGGACTGTTCTCTCTGTGAACAATGAATTTAACCCTGTCTTTCGTGCAGATGTCTGGTGGTGGTGCAGTGGTAACAAAATTTTTTATAGATTACCTAGGAAGGTAACAGGGATGTCTGCATTAATTTCTTTATTATTGCCTGTTTCTGTTTATCCAATGACTGCTGATCATCTAATTCATGCTTTAACTGATGTTGTGCCTCAGCAGTGACGTCAGTTGCAGAAGCGAGACCTGACCTGGAGGAACAATGATCCTACATACATCGATGCCATTGGTGTTCCCCGTGGTGTACCAGATGAGTATAAATTGGCCGACCAAATTGCAGCAGGATTTGAGTCCACAATTTGTTGGTGGTGCACATTGAACAAAAACGTTGACAGACTCAACTACATCCATTACAATGTAAAAAAACTGGGCAACTGGACACAGGCAGGCTTCGAGGCGGTGCATGAGCAGCTGGCCGCTACATCACTGATGGCTTTCCAGAACCGCATTGCACTTGACATGGTGCTGGCTGAACGAGGGGGAGTGTGTGCAATCTTTGGTGAAAGATGCTGCACTTTTCTACCCAACAACACAGCGGCTGATGGCAGCCTGACGAAGGCCATTGAGGGGCTCCGTACCCTTAATGGTAAGCTGAAGGAGTTCTCTGGAGTGAATACTTCCAGGTGGGACGACTGGATGAATGTTTTTGGAAAGAACCGAACCCTTGTGTCCTCTGCTTTAGTGTTGATGGCTGTCTTTGCTGCCATTCTAACCTTGTGTGGATGCTGTTGTATTCCTTGCCTGTGTTCTTTGTTTAATAGTCTCATCACTACAGCAATTTAGCCCATGGAACCAGATGATGCCGATGTATCCCTTATTGGCGAGAGAACCTGAGTCTGACAGAGAAAGCTCTGATGAGGACTCTTTTGATGTGTTTCCTGATTCTAAGTTTTGGACTGAGTATAAACTTTGAGTGTAAACATGTTTTGCTTTCTTAAAAATGAACTCCTAGTTGAAAATTGTTTGAAGTGGCTGTTTAGGAAGGATATGAGAATTAGACAAATATTTGATAAACAGGGGGGAAATGTTGGAGAAATTGTGATATTATTAATCAATTATTTGTTATTCTCATTGATCTTTATAATGTATCTTTAATTGATGCTTTCCTTAAGTTAATCTCATTATAGAATTAAGAATGTTTCTTGTATTGTTGATTTACTCTGATTCCTTTCTCAGAAGGCCTCACTGACAGAGAGCAGAAACAAAATCTTCCTGCAGGTTTACCTCTTGGTGAAGAGCTCTGCTTCGGTTGAGTTGCTGGCCTCCAATAAAACCATCATTGCTAAGATCACTACATATTTTATTAATCTTTGTGCCTGGAAGGACATTATCTAGTACAGAATGATTATGTGTTATTTAGTTAGTGAATAACATTTGACGCTGTAGCTGTTTGCCCCCTCCCTTTAGAGCTACAGCGTCCTTGTGATTAGGGATCCTAGAAACAATAAAATAGAGGAGCAGACAAAATGTGCTTCAGAGCGGTAGGAGATTGTAACTGAAGCACATCTCTGTCCGTTCTCCTCGCGAGTGAAAAAGAATCTAACTCTTTTGTCTTTTCTGTCTTTGTTAATGTATGTTTAACAGGTGTTAACCCTAACAAGTTTTAAATTTAAACACGGAAGACCGACTTTGAGGTACTTTTAGGAGTTCGAGCTGCTTGATGGGTGAGTGCTCGGTTGGCGCACTGCGTAAAGACATGCGTTGCGGTTCCGATGGGTCCGAGTTCAAGACCCGGGTGCGGAACGGACGGAAGCACCCTCTTTATCCAGAGTGACAGCTGGAGTTTTGAAGTTAAACACGGAAGATCGACTTTGAGGTACTTTTAGGAGTTCGAGCGGTTTGATGGGTGAGTGCTCGTTGGCGCACTGCGTAAAGACATGCGTTGCGGTTTCGATGGGTCTGAGTTCAAGACCTTCAGGCGGAATGGTCTGAAGCACCCTCTTTATCCAGAGTGACAGCTGGAGTTTTAAAGTTAAACACGGAAGACCGACTTTGAGGTACTTTTAGGAGTTCGAGCGGCTTGATGGGTGAGTGCTCGGTTGGCGCACTGCGTAAAGACATGCGTTGCGGTTCCGATGGGTCCGAGTTCAAGACCCGGGTGAGGAACGGTCCGAAGTACCCTCTTTATCCAGAGTGATAGCTGGAGTTTTGAAGTTAACACGGAAGATCGACTTTGAGGAACTTTTAGGAGTTCGAGCGGCTTGATGGGTGAGTGCTCGGTTGGCGCACTGCGTAAAGACATGCGTTGCGGTTTCGATGGGTCTGAGTTCAAGACCTTCAGGCGGAATGGTCTGAAGCACCCTCTTTATCCAGAGTGACAGCTGGAGTTTTAAAGTTAAACACGGAAGACCGACTTTGAGGTACTTTTAGGAGTTCGAGCGGCTTGATGGTGAGTGCTCGGTTGGCGCACTGCGTAAAGACATGCGTTGCGGTTCCGATGGGTCCGAGTTTCAAGACCCGGGTGAGGAACGGTCCGAAGTACCCTCTTTATCCAGAGTGATAGCTGGAGTTTTAAAGTTAAACACGGAAGACCGACTTTGAGGAACTTTTAGGAGTTCGAGCGGCTTGATGGGTGAGTGCTCGGTTGGCGCACTGCGTAAAGACATGCGTTGCGGTTCCGATGGGTCTGAGTTCAAGACCTGCAGGCGGAATTGTCCAAAGCACCCTCTTTATCCAGAGTGACAGCTGGAGTTTTAAAGTTAAACACGGAAGACCGACTTTGAGGTACTTTTAGGAGTTCGAGCGGCTTGATGGGTGAGTGTCGGTTGGCGCACTGCGTAAAGACATGCGTTGCGGTTCCGATGGGTCCGAGTTCAAGACCCGGGTGAGGAACGGTCCGAAGTACCCTCTTTATCCAGAGTGATAGCTGGAGTTTTGAAGTTAAACACGGAAGATCGACTTTGAGGTACTTTTAGGAGTTCGAGCGGCTTGATGGGTGAGTGCTCGGTTGGTGCACTGCGTAAAGACATGCGTTGCGGTTCCGATGGGTCTGAGTTCAAGACCTGCAGGGGGAATGGTCCGAAGCACCCTCTTTATCCAGAGTGATAGCTGGAGTTTTGAAGTTAAACACGGAAGACCGACTTTGAGGTACTTTTAGGAGTTCGAGCGGCTTGATGTGTGAGTGCTCGGTTGGCGCACTGCGTAAAGACATGTGTTGCGGTTCCGATGGGTCTGACTTCAAGACCCGGGTGCGGAACGGACGGAAGCACCCTCTTTATCCAGAGTGACAGCTGGAGTTTTGAAGTTAAACACGGAAGATCGACTTTGACGTACTTTTAGGAGTTCGAGCGGTTTGATGGGTGAGTGCTCGGTTGGCGCACTGCGTAAGACATGCGTTGCGGTTTCGATGGGTCTGAGTTCAAGACCTTCAGGCGGAATGGTCTGAAGCACCCTCTTTATCCAGAGTGACAGCTGGAGTTTTAAAGTTAAACTCGGAAGACCGACTTTGAGGTACTTTTAGGAGTTCGAGCTGCTTGATGGGTGAGTGCTCGGTTGGCGCACTGCGTAAAGACATGCGTTGCGGTTCCGAGGTGCCTGAGTTCAAGACCTGCAGGCGGAATTGTCCAAAGCACCCTCTTTATCCAGAGTGACAGCTGGATTTCTAAAGTTAAACACGGAAGACCGACTTTGAGGTACTTTTAGGAGTTAAAGCGGCTTGATGGTTGAGTGCTCGGTTGGCGCACTGCGTAAAGACATGAGTTGCGGTTCTGATGGGTCTGAGTTCAAGACCTACAGGCGGAATGGTCCGAATCACCCTCTTTATCCAGAGTGACAGCTGGAGTTTTAAATTTAAACACGGAAGACCGACTTTGAGGTACTTTTAGGAGTTCGAGCGGCTTGATGGGTGAGTGCTCGGTTGGCGCACTGCGTAAAGACATGCGTTGCGGTTCCGATGGGTCCGAGTTCAAGACCCGGTGAGGAAAGGTCCGAAGCACCCTCTTTATCCAGAGTGATAGCTGGAGTTTTGAAGTTAAACACGGAAGATCGACTTTGAGGTACTTTTAGGAGTTCGAGCGGCTTGATGGGTGAGTGTGCTCGGTTGGTGCACTGCGTAAAGACATGTGTTGCGGTTCCGATGGGTCTGACTTCAAGACCCGGGTGCGGAACGGACGGAAGCACCCTCTTTATCCAGAGTGACAGCTGGAGTTTTGAAGTTAAACACGGAAGATCGACTTTGACGTACTTTTAGGAGTTCGAGCGGTTTGATGGGTGAGTGCTCGGTTGGCGCACTGCGTAAAGACATGCGTTGCGGTTTCGATGGGTCTGAGTTCAAGACCATCAGGCGGAATGGTCTGAAGCACACTCTTTATCCAGAGAGACAGCTGGACGTTTTAACGTTAAACACGGAAGACCGACTTTGAGGAACTTTTAGGAGTTCGAGCGGCTTGATGGGTGAGTGCTCGGTTGGCGCACTGCGTAAAGACATGCGTTGCGGTTCCGATGGGTCTGAGTTCAAGACCATCAGGCGGAATGGTCTGAAGCACCCTCTTTATCCAGAGTGATAGCTGGAGTTTTGAAGTTAAACACGGAAGATCGACTTTGAGGTACTTTTAGGAGTTCGAGCGTCTTGATGGGTGAGTGCTCGGTTGGCGCACTGCGTAAAGACATGCGTTGTGGTTCCGATGGGTCCGAGTTCAAGACCCGGGTGAGGAACGGTCCGAAGCACCCTCTTTATCCAGAGTGATAGCTGGAGTTTTGAAGTTAACACGGAAGACCGACTTTGAGGTACTTTTAGGAGTTCGAGCAGTTTCATTGGTGCGTGCTCGGTTGGCGCACTGCGTAAAGACATGCGTTGCGGTTCCGATGGGTCTGAGTTTCAAGACCTGCAGGCGGAATGGTCCGAAGCACCCTCTTTATCCAGAGTGATAGCTGGAGTTTTGAAGTTAAACACGGAAGACCGACTTTGAGGTACTTTTAGGAGTTCGAGCAGTTTGATTGGTGAGTGCTCGGTTGGCGCACTGCGTAAAGACATGCGTTGTGGTTCCGATGGGTCTGAGTTCAAGACCTTCAGGCGGAATGGTCTGAAGCACCCTCTTTATCCAGAGTGACAGCTGGAGTTTTAAAGTTAAACACGGAAGACCGACTTTGAGGTACTTTTAGGAGTTCGAGCGGCTTGATGTGTGAGTGCTCGGTTGGCGCACTGCGTAAAGACGTGTTGCGGTTCCGATGGGTCTGACTTCAAGACCCGGGTGCGGAACGGACGGAAGCACCCTCTTTATCCAGAGTGACAGCTGGAGTTTTGAAGTTAAACACGGAAGATCGACTTTGACATACTTTTAGGAGTTCGAGCGGTTTGATGGGTGAGTGCTCGGTTGGCGCACTGCGTAAAGACATGCGTTGCGGTTTCGATGGGTCTGAGTTCAAGACCTTCAGGCGGAATGGTCTGAAGCACCCTCTTTATCCAGAGTGACAGCTGGAGTTTTAACGTTAAACACGGAAGACCGACTTTGAGGAACTTTTAGGAGTTCGAGCGGCTTGATGGGTGAGTGCTCGGTTGGCGCACTGCGTAAAGACATGCGTTGCGGTTCCGATGGGTCTGAGTTCAAGACCTGCAGGCGGAATTGTCCAAAGCACCCTCTTTATCCAGAGTGACAGCTGGAGTTTAAAGTTAAACACGGAAGACCGACTTTGAGGTACTTTTAGGAGTTCGAGCGTCTTGATGGGTGAGTGCTCGGTTGGCGCACTGCGTAAAGACATGCGTTGTGGTTCCGATGGGTCCGAGTTCAAGACCCGGGTGAGGAACGGTCCGAAGCACCCTCTTTATCCAGAGTGATAGCTGGAGTTTTGAAGTTAAACACGGAAGACCGACTTTGAGGTACTTTTAGGAGTTCGAGCGGCTTGATGGGTGAGTGCTCGGTTGGCGCACTGCGTAAAGACATGCGTTGCGGTTCCGATGGGTCCGAGTTCAAGACCCGGGTGCGGAACGGACGGAAGCACCCTCTTTATCCAGAGTGACAGCTGGAGTTTTGAAGTTAAACACGGAAGATCGACTTTGAGGTACTTTTAGGAGTTCGAGCGGTTTGATGGGTGAGTGCTCGGTTGGCGCACTGCGTAAAGACATGCGTTGCGGTTTCGATGGGTCTGAGTTCAAGACCTTCAGGCGGAATGGTCTGAAGCACCCTCTTTATCCAGAGTGACAGCTGGAGTTTTAAAGTTAAACACGGAAGACCGACTTTGAGGTACTTTTAGGAGTTCGAGCGGCTTGATGGGTGAGTGCTCGGTTGGCGCACTGCGTAAAGACATGCGTTGCGGTTCCGATGGGTCCGAGTTCAAGACCCGGGTGAGGAACGGTCCGAAGTACCCTCTTTATCCAGAGTGATAGCTGGAGTTTTGAAGTTAAACACGGAAGATCGACTTTGAGGAACTTTTAGGAGTTCGAGCGGCTTGATGGGTGAGTGCTCGGTTGGCGCACTGCGTAAAGACATGCGTTGCGGTTTCGATGTCTGAGTTCAAGACCTTCAGGCAGAATGGTCTGAAGCACCCTCTTTATCCAGAGTGACAGCTGGAGTTTTAAAGTTAAACACGGAAGACCGACTTTGAGGTACTTTTAGGAGTTCGAGCGGCTTGATGGGTGAGTGCTCGGTTGGTGCACTGCGTAAAGACATGCGTTGCGGTTCCGATGGGTCCGAGTTCAAGACCCGGGTGAGGAACGGTCCGAAGTACCCTCTTTATCCAGAGTGATAGCTGGAGTTTTAAAGTTAAACACGGAAGACCGACTTTGAGGAACTTTTAGGAGTTCGAGCGGCTTGATGGGTGAGTGCTCGGTTGGCGCACTGCGTAAAGACATGCGTTGCGGTTCCGATGGGTCTGAGTTCAAGACCTGCAGGCGGAATTGTCCAAAGCACCCTCTTTATCCAGAGTGACAGCTGGAGTTTTAAAGTTAAACACGGAAGACCGACTTTGAGGTACTTTTAGGAGTTCGAGCGGCTTGATGGGTGAGTGCTCGGTTGGCGCACTGCGTAAAGACATGCGTTGCGGTTCCGATGGGTCCGAGTTCAAGACCCGGGTGAGGAACGGTCCGAAGTACCCTCTTTATCCAGAGTGATAGCTGGAGTTTTGAAGTTAAACACGGAAGATCGACTTTGAGGTACTTTTAGGAGTTCGAGCGGCTTGATGGGTGAGTGCTCGGTTGGTGCACTGCGTAAAGACATGCGTTGCGGTTCCGATGGGTCTGAGTTCAAGACCTGCAGGCGGAATGGTCCGAAGCACCCTCTTTATCCAGAGTGATAGCTGGAGTTTTGAAGTTAAACACGGAAGACCGACTTTGAGGTACTTTTAGGAGTTCGAGCAGTTTGATTGGTGAGTGCTCGGTTGGCGCACTGCGTAAAGACATGCGTTGTGGTTCCGATGGGTCTGAGTTCAAGACCTTCAGGCGGAATGGTCTGAAGCACCCTCTTTATCCAGAGTGATAGCTGGAGTTTTAAAGTTAAACACGGAAGACCGACTTTGAGGTACTTTTAGGAGTTCGAGCGGCTTGATGTGTGAGTGCTCGGTTGGCGCACTGCGTAAAGACATGTGTTGCGGTTCCGATGGGTCTGACTTCAAGACCCGGGTGCGGAACGGACGGAAGCACCCTCTTTATCCAGAGTGACAGCTGGAGTTTTGAAGTTAAACACGGAAGATCGACTTTGAGGTACTTTTAGGAGTTCGAGCAGTTTGATTGGTGCGTGCTCGGTTGGCGCACTGCGTAAAGACATGCGTTGTGGTTTCGATGGGTCTGAGTTCAAGACCTTCAGGCGGAATGGTCTGAAGCACCCTCTTTATCCAGAGTGACAGCTGGAGTTTTAAAGTTAAACACGGAAGACCGACTTTGAGGTACTTTAGGAGTTCGAGCGGCTTGATGTGTGAGTGCTCGGTTGGCGCACTGCGTAAAGACATGTGTTGCGGTTCCGATGGGTCTGACTTCAAGACCCGGGTGCGGAACGGACGGAAGCACCCTCTTTATCCAGAGTGACAGCTGGAGTTTTGAAGTTAAACACGGAAGATCGACTTTGACGTACTTTTAGGAGTTCGAGCGGTTTGATGGGTGAGTGCTCGGTTGGCGCACTGCGTAAAGACATGCGTTGCGGTTTCGATGGGTCTGAGTTCAAGACCTTCAGGCGGAATGGTCTGAAGCACCCTCTTTATCCAGAGTGACAGCTGGAGTTTTAAAGTTAAACTCGGAAGACCGACTTTGAGGTACTTTTAGGAGTTCGAGCTGCTTGATGGGTGAGTGCTCGGTTGGCGCACTGCGTAAAGACATGCGTTGCGGTTCCGAGGTGCCTGAGTTCAAGACCTGCAGGCGGAATTGTCCAAAGCACCCTCTTTATCCAGAGTGACAGCTGGATTTCTAAAGTTAAACACGGAAGACCGACTTTGAGGTACTTTTAGGAGTTAAAGCGGCTTGATGGTTGAGTGCTCGGTTGGCGCACTGCGTAAAGACATGAGTTGCGGTTCTGATGGGTCTGAGTTCAAGACCTACAGGCGGAATGGTCCGAATCACCCTCTTTATCCAGAGTGACAGCTGGAGTTTTAAATTTAAACACGGAAGACCGACTTTGAGGTACTTTTAGGAGTTCGAGCGGCTTGATGGTGAGTGCTCGGTTGGCGCACTGCGTAAAGACATGCGTTGCGGTTCCGATGGGTCCGAGTTCAAGACCCGGGTGAGGAAAGGTCCGAAGCACCCTCTTTATCCAGAGTGATAGCTGGAGTTTTGAAGTTAAACACGGAAGATCGACTTTGAGGTACTTTTAGGAGTTCGAGCGGCTTGATGGGTGAGTGCTCGGTTGGTGCACTGCGTAAAGACATGCGTTGCGGTTCCGATGGGTCTGAGTTCAAGACCTGCAGGCGGAATGGTCCGAAGCACCCTCTTTATCCAGAGTGATAGCTGGAGTTTTGAAGTTAAACACGGAAGACCGACTTTGAGGTACTTTTAGGAGTTCGAGCAGTTTGATTGGTGCGTGCTCGGTTGGCGCACTGCGTAAAGACATGCGTTGCGGTTCCGATGGGTCTGAGTTCAAGACCTGCAGGCGGAATGGTCCGAAGCACCCTCTTTATCCAGAGTGATAGCTGGAGTTTTGAAGTTAAACACGGAAGACCGACTTTGAGGTACTTTTAGGAGTTCGAGCAGTTTGATTGGTGAGTGCTCGGTTGGCGCACTGCGTAAAGACATGCGTTGTGGTTCCGATGGGTCTGAGTTCAAGACCTTCAGGCGGAATGGTCTGAAGCACCTCTTTATCCAGAGTGACAGCTGGAGTTTTAAAGTTAAACACGGAAGACCGACTTTGAGGTACTTTTAGGAGTTCGAGCGGCTTGATGTGTTAGTGCTCGGTTGGCGCACTGCGTAAAGACATGTGTTGCGGTTCCGATGGGTCTGACTTCAAGACCCGGGTGCGGAACGGACGGAAGCACCCTCTTTATCCAGAGTGACAGCTGGAGTTTTGAAGTTAAACACGGAAGATCGACTTTGACGTACTTTTAGGAGTTCGAGCGGTTTGATGGGTGAGTGCTCGGTTGGCGCACTGCGTAAAGACATGCGTTGCGGTTTCGATGGGTCTGAGTTCAAGACCATCAGGCGGAATGGTCTGAAGCACCCTCTTTATCCAGAGTGACAGCTGGAGTTTTAACGTTAAACACGGAAGACCGACTTTGAGGAACTTTTAGGAGTTCGAGCGGCTTGATGGGTGAGTGCTCGGTTGGCGCACTGCGTAAAGACATGCGTTGCGGTTCCGATGGGTCTGAGTTCAAGACCTGCAGGCGGAATTGTCCAAAGCACCCTCTTTATCCAGAGTGACAGCTGGAGTTTTAAAGTTAAACACGGAAGACCGACTTTGAGGAACTTTTAGGAGTTCGAGCGGCTTGATGGGTGAGTGCTCGGTTGGCGCACTGCGTAAAGACATGCGTTGCGGTTCCGATGGGTCTGAGTTCAAGACCTGCAGGCGGAATTGTCCAAAGCACCCTCTTTATCCAGAGTGACAGCTGGAGTTTTAAAGTTAAACACGGAAGACCGACTTTGAGGTACTTTTAGGAGTTCGAGCGTCTTGATGGGTGAGTGCTCGGTTGGCGCACTGCGTAAAGACATGCGTTGTGGTTCCGATGGGTCCGAGTTCAAGACCCGGGTGAGGAACGGTCCGAAGCACCCTCTTTATCCAGAGTGATAGCTGGAGTTTTGAAGTTAAACACGGAAGACCGACTTTGAGGTACTTTTAGGAGTTCGAGCAGTTTGATTGGTGCGTGCTCGGTTGGCGCACTGCGTAAAGACATGCGTTGCGGTTCCGATGGGTGAGTTCAAGACCTGCAGGCGGAATGGTCCGAAGCACCCTCTTTATCCAGAGTGATAGCTGGAGTTTTGAAGTTAAACACGGAAGACCGACTTTGAGGTACTTTTAGGAGTTCGAGCAGTTTGATTGGTGAGTGCTCGGTTGGCGCACTGCGTAAAGACATGCGTTGTGGTTCCGATGGGTCTGAGTTCAAGACCTTCAGGCGGAATGGTCTGAAGCACCCTCTTTATCCAGAGTGACAGCTGGAGTTTTAAAGTTAAACACGGAAGACCGACTTTGAGGTACTTTTAGGAGTTCGAGCGGCTTGATGTGTGAGTGCTCGGTTGGCGCACTGCGTAAAGACATGTGTTGCGGTTCCGATGGGTCTGACTTCAGACCCGGGTGCGGAACGGACGGAAGCACCCTCTTTATCCAGAGTGACAGCTGGAGTTTTGAAGTTAAACACGGAAGATCGACTTTGACGTACTTTTAGGAGTTCGAGCGGTTTGATGGGTGAGTGCTCGGTTGCGCACTGCGTAAAGACATGCGTTGCGGTTTCGATGGGTCTGAGTTCAAGACCTTCAGGCGGAATGGTCTGAAGCACCCTCTTTATCCAGAGTGACAGCTGGAGTTTTAACGTTAAACACGGAAGACCGACTTTGAGGAACTTTTAGGAGTTCGAGCGGCTTGATGGGTGAGTGCTCGGTTGGCGCACTGCGTAAAGACATGCGTTGCGGTTCCGATGGGTCTGAGTTCAAGACCTGCAGGCGGAATTGTCCAAAGCACCCTCTTTATCCAGAGTGACAGCTGGAGTTTTAAAGTTAAACACGGAAGACCGACTTTGAGGTACTTTTAGGAGTTCGAGCAGCTTGATGGGTCAGTGCTCGGCTGGCGCACTGCGTAAAGACATGCGTAGCGGTTCCGATGGGTCTGAGTTCAAGACCTGCAGGCGGAACACTGCGAAGCATAGTCTGTATGCAGAGTGTCAGTGAGGGAGCCAACTCTCTAACATGTGCTTTATTCCGCACATGTTAGGGAGGCTTTACTCAGAGAGGTGGAAAGTGGAGGGAGTTCAAGATCTGCTTATGGAATGGTCTGCACCATACACTGCATCCAGAATGTACTATTGTAAATGTTGGAAAGAGAAGGAAGTTAAAGTTCTCAGTCCATGGGAGCAACAATGGACAACGTTAGACTCTCACTGTGTCTAAAGTGAGAGTTCAAGACACGTGTGCGGAACTGTCTGAAGCACACTCTTTATCCAGAGAGACAGCTGGACGTTTAAAGTTTAACATGGAAGACTAACTGTTCCGATGGTCCTTGGGGTACTTGTAGAACTTCGAATGGAAAGGTGCTCAGTTTACGCAGTCCATAAGAGCAACCAAAAAAAAAAACAACTCTGAGAGGCCCTCTGAGGGACTCTCAGCCCTGAGAGGCCCTCTGAGAGGGACTCTCAGGCCCTGAGAGGCCCTCTGAGAGGGACTCTCAGGCCCTGAGAGGCCCTCTGAGAGGGACTCTCAGGCCCTGAGAGGCCCTCTGAGAGGGACTCTCAGGCCCTGAGAGGCCCTCTGAGGGACTCTCAGGCCCTCTGAGGGACTCTCAGGCCCTGAGAGGCCCTCTGAGAGGGACTGAGAGGCCCTCTGAGGGACTCTCAGGCCCTGAGAGGCCCTCTGAGAGGACTGAGGCGCCCTCTGAGGACTCTCAGGCCCTGAGAGGCCCTCTGAGAGGGACTCAAACTCGGAAGACCGACTTTGAGGTACTTTTAGGAGTTCGAGCTGCTTGATGGGTGAGTGCTCGGTTGGCGCACTGCGTAAAGACATGCGTTGCGGTTCCGATGGGCCTGAGTTCAAGACCTGCAGGCGGAATGGTCCGAAGCACCCTCTTTATCCAGAGTGACAGCTGGATTTCTAAAGTTAAACACGGAAGACCGACTTTGAGGTACTTTTAGGAGTTCGAGCGGCTTGATGGTTGAGAGCTCGGTTGGCGCACTGCGTAAAGACATGAGTTGCGGTTCTGATGGGTCTGAGTTCAAGACCTACAGGCGGAATGGTCCGAATCACCCTATTATCCAGAGTGACAGCTGGAGTTTTAAATTTAAACACGGAAGACCGACTTTGAGGTACTTTTAGGAGTTCGAGCGGCTTGATGGTGAGTGCTCGGTTGGCGCACTGCGTAAGACATGCGTTGCGGTTCCGATGGGTCCGAGTTCAAGACCCGGGTGAGGAACGGTCCGAAGCACCCTCTTTATCCAGAGTGATAGCTGGAGTTTTGAAGTTAAACACGGAAGATCGACTTTGAGGTACTTTTAGGAGTTCGAGCGGCTTGATGGGTGAGTGCTCGGTTGGTGCACTGCGTAAAGACATGCGTTGCGGTTCCGATGGGTCTGAGTTCAAGACCTGCAGGCGGAATGGTCTGAAGCACCCTCTTTATCCAGAGTGACAGCTGGAGTTTTAACGTTAAACACGGAAGACCGACTTTGAGGAACTTTTAGGAGTTCGAGCGTCTTGATGGGTGAGTGCTCGGTTGGCGCACTGCGTAAAGACATGCGTTGCGGTTCCGATGGGTCCGAGTTCAAGACCCGGGTGAGGACGGTCCGAAGCACCCTCTTTATCCAGAGTGATAGCTGGAGTTTTGAAGTTAAACACGGAAGACCGACTTTGAGGTACTTTTAGGAGTTCGAGCAGTTTGATGGGTGCGTG
This sequence comes from Poeciliopsis prolifica, assembly GCF_027474105.1. Lineage (NCBI taxonomy): Eukaryota > Metazoa > Chordata > Actinopteri > Cyprinodontiformes > Poeciliidae > Poeciliopsis > Poeciliopsis prolifica. The sequence continues at coordinate 157,970 of NW_026562585.1, read as the reverse complement.
CTCGGTTGGCGCACTGCGTAAAGACATGCGTTGCGGTTCCGATGGGTCTGAGTTCAAGACCTGCAGGCGGAATGGTCCGAAGCACCCTCTTTATCCAGAGTGATAGCTGGAGTTTTGAAGTTAAACACGGAAGACCGACTTTGAGGTACTTTTAGGAGTTCGAGCAGTTTGATTGGTGAGTGCTCGGTTGGCGCACTGCGTAAAGACATGCGTTGTGGTTTCGATGGGTCTGAGTTCAAGACCTTCAGGCGGAATGGTCTGAAGCACCCTCTTTATCCAGAGTGACAGCTGGAGTTTTAAAGTTAAACACGGAAGACCGACTTTGAGGTACTTTTAGGAGTTCGAGCAGTTTGATTGGTGAGTGCTCGGTTGGCGCACTGCGTAAAGACATGCGTTGTGGTTCCGATGGATCTGAGTTCAAGACCTTCAGGCGGAATGGTCTGAAGCACCCTCTTTATCCAGAGTGACAGCTGGAGTTTTAAAGTTAAACACGGAAGACCGACTTTGAGGTACTTTTAGGAGTTCGAGCGGCTTGATGTGTGAGTGCTGGGTTGGCGCACTGCGTAAAGACATGTGTTGCGGTTCCGATGGGTCTGACTTCAAGACCCGGGTGCGGAACGGACGGAAGCACCCTCTTTATCCAGAGTGACAGCTGGAGTTTTGAAGTTAAACACGGAAGATCGACTTTGACGTACTTTTAGGAGTTCGAGCGGTTTGATGGGTGAGTGCTCGGTTGGCGCACTGCGTAAAGACATGCGTTGCGGTTTCGATGGGTCTGAGTTCAAGACCTGCAGGCGGAATGGTCCGAAGCACCCTCTTTATCCAGAGTGATAGCTGGAGTTTTGAAGTTAAACACGGAAGACCGACTTTGAGGTACTTTTAGGAGTTCGAGCAGTTTTGATTGGTGCGTGCTCGGTTGGCGCACTGCGTAAAGACATGCGTTGCGGTTCCGATGGGTCTGAGTTCAAGACCTGCAGGCGGAATGGTCCGAAGCACCCTCTTTATCCAGAGTGATAGCTGGAGTTTTGAAGTTAAACACGGAAGACCGACTTTGAGGTACTTTTAGGAGTTCGAGCAGTTTGATTGGTGAGTGCTCGGTTGGCGCACTGCGTAAAGACATGCGTTGTGGTTCCGATGGGTCTGAGTTCAAGACCTTCAGGCGGAATGGTCTGAAGCACCCTCTTTATCCAGAGTGACAGCTGGAGTTTTAAAGTTAAACACGGAAGACCGACTTTGAGGTACTTTTAGGAGTTCGAGCGGCTTGATGTTTGAGTGCGCGGTTGGCGCACTGCGTAAAGACATGTGTTGCGGTTCCGATGGGTCTGACTTCAAGACCCGGGTGCGGAACGGACGGAAGCACCCTCTTTATCCAGAGTGACAGCTGGAGTTTTGAAGTTAAACACGGAAGATCGACTTTGACGTACTTTTAGGAGTTCGAGCGGTTTGATGGGTGAGTGCTCGGTTGGCGCACTGTGTAAAGACATGCGTTGCGGTTTCGATGGGTCTGAGTTCAAGACCTTCAGGCGGAATGGTCTGAAGCACCCTCTTTATCCAGAGTGACAGCTGGAGTTTTAACGTTAAACACGGAAGACCGACTTTGAGGTACTTTTAGGAGTTCGAGCGTCTTGATGGGTGAGTGCTCGGTTGGCGCACTGCGTAAAGACATGCGTTGTGGTTCCGATGGGTCCGAGTTCAAGACCCGGTGAGGAACGGTCCGAAGCACCCACTTTATCCAGAGTGATAGCTGGAGTTTTGAAGTTAAACACGGAAGACCGACTTTGAGGTACTTTTAGGAGTTCGAGCAGTTTGATTGGTGCTTGCTCGGTTGGCGCACTGCGTAAAGACATGCGTTGCGGTTCCGATGGGTCTGAGTTCAAGACCTGCAGGCGGAATGGTCCGAAGCACCCTCTTTATCCAGAGTGATAGCTGGAGTTTTGAAGTTAAACACGGAAGACCGACTTTGAGGTACTTTTAGGAGTTCGAGCAGTTTGATTGGTGAGTGCTCGGTTGGCGCACTGCGTAAAGACATGCGTTGTGGTTCCGATGGGTCTGAGTTCAAGACCTTCAGGCGGAATGGTCTGAAGCACCCTCTTTATCCAGAGTGACAGCTGGAGTTTTAAAGTTAAACACGGAAGACCGACTTTGAGGTACTTTTAGGAGTTCGAGCAGTTTGATTGGTGAGTGCTCGGTTGGCGCACTGCGTAAAGACATGCGTTGTGGTTCCGATGGGTCTGAGTTCAAGACCTTCAGGCGGAATGGTCTGAAGCACCCTCTTTATCCAGAGTGACAGCTGGAGTTTTAAAGTTAAACACGGAAGACCGACTTTGAGGTACTTTTAGGAGTTCGAGCGGCTTGATGTGTGAGTGCTCGGTTGGCGCACTGCGTAAAGACATGTGTTGCGGTTCCGATGGGTCTGACTTCAAGACCCGGGTGCGGATCGGACGGAAGCACCCTCTTTATCCAGAGTGACAGCTGGAGTTTTGAAGTTAAACACGGAAGACCGACTTTGAGGTACTTTTAGGAGTTCGAGCTGCTTGATGGGTGAGTGCTCGGTTGGCGCACTGCGTAAAGACATGCGTTGCGGTTCCGATGGGCCTGCGTTCAAGACCTGCAGGCGGAATGGTTAGAAGCACCCTCTTTATCCAGAGTGACAGCTGGATTTCTAAAGTTAAACACGGAAGACCGACTTTGAGGTACTTTTAGGAGTTCGAGCTGCTTGATGGGTGAGTGCTCGGTTGGCGCACTGCGTAAAGACATGCGTTGCGGTTCCGATGGGCCTGAGTTCAAGACCTGCAGGCGGAATGGTCCGAATCACCCTCTTTATCCAGAGTGACAGCTGGAGTTTTAAATTTAAACACGGAAGACCGACTTTGAGGTACTTTTAGGAGTTCGAGCGGCTTGATGGGTGAGTGCTCGGTTGGCGCACTGCGTAAAGACATGCGTTGCGGTTCCGATGGGTCCGAGTTCAAGACCCGGGGGAGGAACGGTCCGAAGCACCCTCTTTATCCAGAGTGATAGCTGGAGTTTTGAAGTTAAACACGGAAGATCGACTTTGAGGTACTTTTAGGAGTTCGAGCGGCTTGATGGGTGAGTGCTCGGTTGGTGCACTGCGTAAAGACATGCGTTGTGGTTCCGATGGGTCTGAGTTCAAGACCTGCAGGCGGAATGGTCCGAAGCACCCTCTTTATCCAGAGTGATAGCTGGAGTTTTGAAGTTAAACACGGAAGACCGACGTTGAGGTACTTTTAGGAGTTCAAGCAGTTTGATTGGTGAGTGCTCGATTGGCGCACTGCGTAAAGACATGTGTTGCGGTTCCGATGGGTCTGAGTTCAAGACCCGGGTGAGGAACGGTCCGACGCACCCTCTTTATCCGGAGTGATAGCTGGAGTTTAGAAGTTAAACACGGAAGATCGACTTTGAGGTACTTTTAGGAGTTCGAGCAGTTTGATTGGTGAGTGCTCGGTTGGCGCACTGCGTAAAGACATGCGTTGTGGTTCCGATGGGTCTGAGTTCAAGACCTTCAGGCGGAATGGTCTGAAGCACCCTCTTTATCCAGAGTGACAGCTGGAGTTTTAAAGTTAAACACGGAAGACCGACTTTGAGGTACTTTTAGGAGTTCGAGCGGCTTGATGTGTGAGTGCTCGGTTGGCGCACTGCGTAAAGACATGTGTTGCGGTTCCGATGGGTCTGACTTCAAGACCCGGGTGCGGATCGGACGGAAGCACCCTCTTTATCCAGAGTGACAGCTGGAGTTTTGAAGTTAAACACGGAAGACCGACTTTGAGGTACTTTTAGGAGTTCGAGCTGCTTGATGGGTGAGTGCTCGGTTGGCGCACTGCGTAAAGACATGCGTTGCGGTTCCGATGGGCCTGCGTTCAAGACCTGCAGGCGGAATGGTTAGAAGCACCCTCTTTATCCAGAGTGACAGCTGGATTTCTAAAGTTAAACACGGAAGACCGACTTTGAGGTACTTTTAGGAGTTCGAGCTGCTTGATGGGTGAGTGCTCGGTTGGCGCACTGCGTAAAGACATGCGTTGCGGTTCCGATGGGCCTGAGTTCAAGACCTGCAGGCGGAATGGTCCGAATCACCCTCTTTATCCAGAGTGACAGCTGGAGTTTTAAATTTAAACACGGAAGACCGACTTTGAGGTACTTTTAGGAGTTCGAGCGGCTTGATGGGTGAGTGCTCGGTTGGCGCACTGCGTAAAGACATGCGTTGCGGTTCCGATGGGTCCGAGTTCAAGACCCGGGTGAGGAACGGTCCGAAGCACCCTCTTTATCCAGAGTGATAGCTGGAGTTTTGAAGTTAAACACGGAAGATCGACTTTGAGGTACTTTTAGGAGTTCGAGCGGCTTGATGGGTGAGTGCTCGGTTGGCGCACTGCGTAAAGACATGCGTTGTGGTTCCGATGGGTCCGAGTTCAAGACCCGGGTGAGGAACGGTCCGAAGCACCCTCTTTATCCAGAGTGATAGCTGGAGTTTTGAAGTTAAACACGGAAGACCGACTTTGAGGTACTTTTAGGAGTTCGAGCAGTTTGATTGGTGCGTGCTCGGTTGGCGCACTGCGTAAAGACATGCGTTGCGGTTCCGATGGGTCTGAGTTCAAGACCTGCAGGCGGAATGGTCCGAAGCACCCTCTTTATCCAGAGTGATAGCTGGAGTTTTGAAGTTAAACACGGAAGACCGACTTTGAGGTACTTTTAGGAGTTCGAGCAGTTTGATTGGTGAGTGCTCGGTTGGCGCACTGCGTAAAGACATGCGTTGTGGTTCCGATGGGTCTGAGTTCAAGACCTTCAGGCGGAATGGTCTGAAGCACCCTCTTTATCCAGAGTGACAGCTGGAGTTTTAAAGTTAAACACGGAAGACCGACTTTGAGGTACTTTTAGGAGTTCGAGCGGCTTGATGTGTGAGTGCTCGGTTGGCGCACTGCGTAAAGACATGTGTTGCGGTTCCGATGGGTCTGACTTCAAGACCCGGGTGCGGAACGGACGGAAGCACCCTCTTTATCCAGAGTGACAGCTGGAGTTTTGAAGTTAAACACGGAAGATCGACTTTGACGTACTTTTAGGAGTTCGAGCGGTTTGATGGGTGAGTGCTCGGTTGGCGCACTGCGTAAAGACATGCGTTGCGGTTTCGATGGGTCTGAGTTCAAGACCTTCAGGCGGAATGGTCTGAAGCACCCTCTTTATCCAGAGTGACAGCTGGAGTTTTAACGTTAAACACGGAAGACCGACTTTGAGGAACTTTTAGGAGTTCGAGCGGCTTGATGGGTGAGTGCTCGGTTGGCGCACTGCGTAAAGACATGCGTTGCGGTTCCGATGGGTCTGAGTTCAAGACCTGCAGGCGGAATTGTCCAAAGCACCCTCTTTATCCAGAGTGACAGCTGGAGTTTTAAAGTTAAACACGGAAGACCGACTTTGAGGTACTTTTAGGAGTTCGAGCAGCTTGATGGGTCAGTGCTCGGCTGGCGCACTGCGTAAAGACATGCGTAGCGGTTCCGATGGGTCTGAGTTCAAGACCTGCAGGCGGAACACTGCGAAGCATAGTCTGTATGCAGAGTGTCAGTGAGGGAGCCAACTCTCTAACATGTGCTTTATTCCGCACATGTTAGGGAGGCTTTACTCAGAGAGGTGGAAAGTGGAGGGAGTTCAAGATCTGCTTATGGAATGGTCTGCACCATACACTGCATCCAGAATGTACTATTGTAAATGTTGGAAAGAGAAGGAAGTTAAAGTTCTCAGTCCATGGGAGCAACAATGGACAACGTTAGACTCTCACTGTGTCTAAAGTGAGAGTTCAAGACACGTGTGCGGAACTGTCTGAAGCACACTCTTTATCCAGAGAGACAGCTGGACGTTTAAAGTTTAACATGGAAGACTAACTGTTCCGATGGTCCTTGGGTACTTGTAGAACTTCGAATGAAAAGGTGCTCAGTTTACGCAGTCCATAAGAGCAACCAAAAAAAAAAACAACTCTGAGAGGCCCTCTGAGGGACTCTCAGGCCCTGAGAGGCCCTCTGAGGGACTCTCAGGCCCTGAGAGGCCCTCTGAGAGACTCTCAGGCCCTGAGAGGCCCTCTCTGAGGGACTCTCAGGCCCTGAGAGGCCCTCTCTGAGGGACTCTCAGGCCCTGAGAGGCCCTCTCAGAGGGACTCTCAGGCCCTGAGAGGCCCTCTCAGAGGGACTCTCAGGCCCTGAGAGGCCCTCTCAGAGGGACTCTCAGGCCCTGAGAGGCCCTCTGAGGAACTCTCAGGCCCTCTGAGGGACTCTCAGGCCCTGAGAGGCCCTGAGAGGCCCTCTGAGGGACTCTCAGGCCCTGAGAGGCCCTGAGAGGCCCTCTGAGGGACTCTCAGGCCCTGAGAGGCCCTCTGAGAGGGACTCAAACTCGGAAGACCGACTTTGAGGTACTTTTAGGAGTTCGAGCTGCTTGATGGGTGAGTGCTCGGTTGGCGCACTGCGTAAAGACATGCGTTGCGGTTCCGATGGGCCTGAGTTCAAGACCTGCAGGCGGAATGGTCCGAAGCACCCTCTTTATCCAGAGTGACAGCTGGATTTCTAAAGTTAAACACGGAAGACCGACTTTGAGGTACTTTAGGAGTTCGAGCGGCTTGATGGTTGAGAGCTCGGTTGGCGCACTGCGTAAAGACATGAGTTGCGGTTCTGATGGGTCTGAGTTCAAGACCTACAGGCGGAATGGTCCGAATCACCCTATTTATCCAGAGTGACAGCTGGAGTTTTAAATTTAAACACGGAAGACCGACTTTGAGGTACTTTTAGGAGTTCGAGCGGCTTGATGGGTGAGTGCTCGGTTGGCGCACTGCGTAAAGACATGCGTTGCGGTTCCGATGGGTCCGAGTTCAAGACCCGGGTGAGGAACGGTCCGAAGCACCCTCTTTATCCAGAGTGATAGCTGGAGTTTTGAAGTTAAACACGGAAGATCGACTTTGAGGTACTTTTAGGAGTTCGAGCGGCTTGATGGGTGAGTGCTCGGTTGGTGCACTGCGTAAAGACATGCGTTGCGGTTCCGATGGGTCTGAGTTCAAGACCTGCAGGCGGAATGGTCTGAAGCACCCTCTTTATCCAGAGTGACAGCTGGAGTTTTAACGTTAAACACGGAAGACCGACTTTGAGGAACTTTTAGGAGTTCGAGCGTCTTGATGGGTGAGTGCTCGGTTGGCGCACTGCGTAAAGACATGCGTTGCGGTTCCGATGGGTCCGAGTTCAAGACCCGGGTGAGGAACGGTCCGAAGCACCCTCTTTATCCAGAGTGATAGCTGGAGTTTTGAAGTTAAACACGGAAGACCGACTTTGAGGTACTTTTAGGAGTTCGAGCAGTTTGATTGGTGCGTGCTCGGTTGGCGCACTGCGTAAAGACATGCGTTGCGGTTCCGATGGGTCTGAGTTCAAGACCTGCAGGCGGAATGGTCCGAAGCACCCTCTTTATCCAGAGTGATAGCTGGAGTTTTGAAGTTAAACACGGAAGACCGACTTTGAGGTACTTTTAGGAGTTCGAGCAGTTTGATTGGTGAGTGCTCGGTTGGCGCACTGCGTAAAGACATGCGTTGTGGTTCCGATGGGTCTGAGTTCAAGACCTTCAGGCGGAATGGTCTGAAGCACCCTCTTTATCCAGAGTGACAGCTGGAGTTTTAAAGTTAAACACGGAAGACCGACTTTGAAGTACTTTTAGGAGTTCGAGCAGTTTGATTGGTGAGTGCTCGGTTGGCGCACTGCGTAAAGACATGCGTTGTGGTTCCGATGGATCTGAGTTCAAGACCTTCAGGCGGAATGGTCTGAAGCACCCTCTTTATCCAGAGTGACAGCTGGAGTTTTAAAGTTAAACACGGAAGACCGACTTTGAGGTACTTTTAGGAGTTCGAGCGGCTTGATGTGTGAGTGCTGGGTTGGCGCACTGCGTAAAGACATGTGTTGCGGTTCCGATGGGTCTGACTTCAAGACCCGGGTGCGGAACGGACGGAAGCACCCTCTTTATCCAGAGTGACAGCTGGAGTTTTGAAGTTAAACACGGAAGATCGACTTTGACGTACTTTTAGGAGTTCGAGCGGTTTGATGGGTGAGTGCTCGGTTGGCGCACTGCGTAAAGACATGCGTTGCGGTTTCGATGGGTCTGAGTTCAAGACCTGCAGGCGGAATGGTCCGAAGCACCCTCTTTATCCAGAGTGATAGCTGGAGTTTTGAAGTTAAACACGGAAGACCGACTTTGAGGTACTTTTAGGAGTTCGAGCAGTTTGATTGGTGCGTGCTCGGTTGGCGCACTGCGTAAAGACATGCGTTGCGGTTCCGATGGGTCTGAGTTCAAGACCTGCAGGCGGAATGGTCCGAAGCACCCTCTTTATCCAGAGTGATAGCTGGAGTTTTGAAGTTAAACACGGAAGACCGACTTTGAGGTACTTTTAGGAGTTCGAGCAGTTTGATTGGTGAGTGCTCGGTTGGCGCACTGCGTAAAGACATGCGTTGTGGTTCCGATGGGTCTGAGTTCAAGACCTTCAGGCGGAATGGTCTGAAGCACCCTCTTTATCCAGAGTGACAGCTGGAGTTTTAAAGTTAAACACGGAAGACCGACTTTGAGGTACTTTTAGGAGTTCGAGCGGCTTGATGTTTGAGTGCGCGTGTTGGCGCACTGCGTAAAGACATGTGTTGCGGTTCCGATGGGTCTGACTTCAAGACCCGGGTGCGGAACGGACGGAAGCACCCTCTTTATCCAGAGTGACAGCTGGAGTTTTGAAGTTAAACACGGAAGATCGACTTTGACGTACTTTTAGGAGTTCGAGCGGTTTGATGGGTGAGTGCTCGGTTGGCGCACTGTGTAAAGACATGCGTTGCGGTTTCGATGGGTCTGAGTTCAAGACCTTCAGGCGGAATGGTCTGAAGCACCCTCTTTATCCAGAGTGACAGCTGGAGTTTTAACGTTAAACACGGAAGACCGACTTTGAGGTACTTTTAGGAGTTCGAGCGTCTTGATGGGTGAGTGCTCGGTTGGCGCACTGCGTAAAGACATGCGTTGTGGTTCCGATGGGTCCGAGTTCAAGACCCGGGTGAGGAACGGTCCGAAGCACCCACTTTATCCAGAGTGATAGCTGGAGTTTTGAAGTTAAACACGGAAGACCGACTTTGAGGTACTTTTAGGAGTTCGAGCAGTTTGATTGGTGCGTGCTCGGTTGGCGCACTGCGTAAAGACATGCGTTGCGGTTCCGATGGGTCTGAGTTCAAGACCTGCAGGCGGAATGGTCCGAAGCACCCTCTTTATCCAGAGTGATAGCTGGAGTTTTGAAGTTAAACACGGAAGACCGACTTTGAGGTACTTTTAGGAGTTCGAGCAGTTTGATTGGTGAGTGCTCGGTTGGCGCACTGCGTAAAGACATGCGTTGTGGTTCCGATGGGTCTGAGTTCAAGACCTTCAGGCGGAATGGTCTGAAGCACCCTCTTTATCCAGAGTGACAGCTGGAGTTTTAAAGTTAAACACGGAAGACCGACTTTGAGGTACTTTTAGGAGTTCGAGCAGTTTGATTGGTGAGTGCTCGGTTGGCGCACTGCGTAAAGACATGCGTTGTGGTTCCGATGGGTCTGAGTTCAAGACCTTCAGGCGGAATGGTCTGAAGCACCCTCTTTATCCAGAGTGACAGCTGGAGTTTTAAAGTTAAACACGGAAGACCGACTTTGAGGTACTTTTAGGAGTTCGAGCGGCTTGATGTGTGAGTGCTCGGTTGGCGCACTGTGTAAAGACATGTGTTGCGGTTCCGATGGGTCTGACTTCAAGACCCGGGTGCGGATCGGACGGAAGCACCCTCTTTATCCAGAGTGACAGCTGGAGTTTTTGAAGTTAAACACGGAAGACCGACTTTGAGGTACTTTTAGGAGTTCGAGCTGCTTGATGGGTGAGTGCTCGGTTGGCGCACTGCGTAAAGACATGCGTTGCGGTTCCGATGGGCCTGCGTTCAAGACCTGCAGGCGGAATGGTTAGAAGCACCCTCTTTATCCAGAGTGACAGCTGGATTTCTAAAGTTAAACACGGAAGACCGACTTTGAGGTACTTTTAGGAGTTCGAGCTGCTTGATGGGTGAGTGCTCGGTTGGCGCACTGCGTAAAGACATGCGTTGCGGTTCCGATGGGCCTGAGTTCAAGACCTGCAGGCGGAATGGTCCGAATCACCCTCTTTATCCAGAGTGACAGCTGGAGTTTTAAATTTAAACACGGAAGACCGACTTTGAGGTACTTTTAGGAGTTCGAGCGGCTTGATGGGTGAGTGCTCGGTTGGCGCACTGCGTAAAGACATGCGTTGCGGTTCCGATGGGTCCGAGTTCAAGACCCGGGGGAGGAACGGTCCGAAGCACCTCTTTATCCAGAGTGATAGCTGGAGTTTTGAAGTTAAACACGGAAGATCGACTTTGAGGTACTTTTAGGAGTTCGAGCGGCTTGATGGGTGAGTGCTCGGTTGGTGCACTGCGTAAAGACATGCGTTGTGGTTCCGATGGGTCTGAGTTCAAGACCTGCAGGCGGAATGGTCCGAAGCACCCTCTTTATCCAGAGTGATAGCTGGAGTTTTGAAGTTAAACACGGAAGACCGACGTTGAGGTACTTTAGGAGTTCAAGCAGTTTGATTGGTGAGTGCTCGATTGGCGCACTGCGTAAAGACATGTGTTGCGGTTCCGATGGGTCTGAGTTCAAGACCCGGGTGAGGAACGGTCCGACGCACCCTCTTTATCCGGAGTGATAGCTGGAGTTTAGAAGTTAAACACGGAAGATCGACTTTGAGGTACTTTTAGGAGTTCGAGCAGTTTGATTGGTGAGTGCTCGGTTGGCGCACTGCGTAAAGACATGCGTTGTGGTTCCGATGGGTCTGAGTTCAAGACCTTCAGGCGGAATGGTCTGAAGCACCCTCTTTATCCAGAGTGACAGCTGGAGTTTTAAAGTTAAACACGGAAGACCGACTTTGAGGTACTTTAGGAGTTCGAGCGGCTTGATGTGTGAGTGCTCGGTTGGCGCACTGCGTAAAGACATGTGTTGCGGTTCCGATGGGTCTGACTTCAAGACCCGGGTGCGGATCGGACGGAAGCACCCTCTTTATCCAGAGTGACAGCTGGAGTTTTTGAAGTTAAACACGGAAGACCGACTTTGAGGTACTTTTAGGAGTTCGAGCTGCTTGATGGGTGAGTGCTCGGTTGGCGCACTGCGTAAAGACATGCGTTGCGGTTCCGATGGGCCTGCGTTCAAGACCTGCAGGCGGAATGGTTAGAAGCACCCTCTTTATCCAGAGTGACAGCTGGATTTCTAAAGTTAAACACGGAAGACCGACTTTGAGGTACTTTTAGGAGTTCGAGCTGCTTGATGGGTGAGTGCTCGGTTGGCGCACTGCGTAAAGACATGCGTTGCGGTTCCGATGGGCCTGAGTTCAAGACCTGCAGGCGGAATGGTCCGAATCACCCTCTTTATCCAGAGTGACAGCTGGAGTTTTAAATTTAAACACGGAAGACCGACTTTGAGGTACTTTTAGGAGTTCGAGCGGCTTGATGGTGAGTGCTCGGTTGGCGCACTGCGTAAAGACATGCGTTGCGGTTCCGATGGGTCCGAGTTCAAGACCCGGGTGAGGAACGGTCCGAAGCACCCTCTTTATCCAGAGTGATAGCTGGAGTTTTGAAGTTAAACACGGAAGATCGACTTTGAGGTACTTTTAGGAGTTCGAGCGGCTTGATGGGTGAGTGCTCGGTTGGTGCACTGCGTAAAGACATGCGTTGCGGTTCCGATGGGTCTGAGTTCAAGACCTGCAGGCGGAATGGTCCGAAGCACCCTCTTTATCCAGAGTGATAGCTGGAGTTTTGAAGTTAAACACGGAAGACCGACGTTGAGGTACTTTTAGGAGTTCAAGCAGTTTGATTGGTGAGTGCTCGATTGGCGCACTGCGTAAAGACATGTGTTGCGGTTCCGATGGGTCTGAGTTCAAGTCCCGGGTGAGGAACGGTCCGACGCACCCTCTTTATCCGGAGTGATAGCTGGAGTTTAGAAGTTAAACACGGAAGATCGACTTTGAGGTACTTTTAGGAGTTCGAGCGGCTTGATGGGTGAGTGCTCGGTTGGTGCACTGCGTAAAGACATGCGTTGCGGTTCCGATGGGTCTGAGTTCAAGACCTGCAGGCGGAATGGTCCGAAGCACCCTCTTTATCCAGAGTGATAGCTGGAGTTTTTAAGTTAAACACGGAAGACCGACTTTGAGGTACTTTTAGGAGTTCGAGCAGCTTGATGGGTGAGTGCTCGGTTGGCGCACTGCGTAAAGACATGCGTTGCGGTTTCGATGGGTCTGAGTTCAAGACCTTCAGGCGGAATGGTCTGAAGCACCCTCTTTATCCAGAGTGACAGCTGGAGTTTTAAAGTTAAACACGGAAAGACTGACTTTGAGGAACTTTTAGGAGTTCGAGCGGCTTGATGGGTGAGTGCTCGGTTGGCGCACTGCGTAAAGACATGCGTTGCGGTTCCGATGGGTCTGAGTTCAAGACCTGCAGGCGGAATTGTCCAAAGCACCCTCTTTATACAGAGTGACAGCTGGAGTTTTAAAGTTAAACACGTAAGACCAACTTTGAGGTACTTTTAGGAGTTTGAGCAGCTTGATGGGTGAGTGCTCGGCTGGCGCACTGCGTAAAGACATGCGTAGCGGTTCCGATGGGTCTGAGTTCAAGACCTTCAGGCGGAATGGTCTGAAGCACCCTCTTTATCCAGAGTGACAGCTGGAGTTTTAAAGTTAAACACGGAAGACTGACTTTGAGGAACTTTTAGGAGTTCGAGCGGCTTGATGGGTGAGTGCTCGGTTGGCGCACTGCGTAAAGACATGCGTTGCGGTTCCGATGGGTCTGAGTTCAAGACCTGCAGGCGGAATTGTCCAAAGCACCCTCTTTATACAGAGTGACAGCTGGAGTTTTAAAGTTAAACACGGAAGACCGACTTTGAGGTACTTTTAGGAGTTTGAGCAGCTTGATGGGTGAGTGCTCGGCTGGCGCACTGCGTAAAGACATGCGTAGCGGTTCCGATGGGTCTGAGTTCAAGACCTGCAGGCGGAACACTGCGAAGCATAGTCTGTATGCAGAGTGTCAGTGAGGGAGCCAACTCTCTAACATGTGCTTTATTCCGCACATGTTAGGGAGGCTTTACTCAGAGAGGTGGAAAGTGGAGGGAGTTCAAGATCTGCTTATGGAATGGTCTGCACCATACACTGCATCCAGAATGTACTATTGTAAATGTTGGAAAGAGAAGGAAGTTAAAGTTCTCAGTCCATGGGAGCAACAATGGACAACGTTAGACTCTCACTGGGTCTAAAGTGAGAGTTCAAGACACGTGTGCGGAACTGTCTGAAGCACACTCTTTATCCAGAGAGACAGCTGGACGTTTAAAGTTTAACATGGAAGACTAACTGTTCCGATGGTCCTTGGGGTACTTGTAGAACTTCGAATGGAAAGGTGCTCAGTTTACGCAGTCCATAAGAGCAACCAAAAAAAAAAACAACTCTGAGAGGCCCTCTGAGGGACTCTCAGGCCCTGAGAGGCCCTCTGAGGGACTCTGAGAGGGACTCTCAGGCCCTGAGAGGCCCTCTGAGAGGGACTCTCAGGCCCTGAGAGGCCCTCTGAGAGGGACTCTCAGGCCCTGAGAGGCCCTCTGAGAGGGACTCTCAGGCCCTGAGAGGCCCTCTGAGGGACTCTCAGGCCCTGAGAGGCCCTCTGAGAGGGCCTCTCAGGCCCTGAGAGGCCCTCTGAGGGACTCAAAGGCCCTCTGAGGGCCTCTCAGGCCCTGAGAGGCCCTCTGAGAGGGACTGAGAGGCCCTCTGAGGGACTCTCAGGCCCTGAGAGGCCCTCTGAGAGGGACTGAGAGGCCCTCTGAGGGACTCTCAGGCCCTGAGAGGCCCTCTGAGAGGGACTCAAACTCGGAAGACCGACTTTGAGGTACTTTTAGGAGTTCGAGCTGCTTGATGGGTGAGTGCTCGGTTGGCGCACTGCGTAAAGACATGCGTTGCGGTTCCGATGGGCCTGAGTTCAAGACCTGCAGGCGGAATGGTCCGAAGCACCCTCTTTATCCAGAGTGACAGCTGGATTTCTAAAGTTAAACACGGAAGACCGACTTTGAGGTACTTTTAGGAGTTCGAGCGGCTTGATGGGTGAGTGCTCGGTTGGTGCACTGCGTAAAGACATGCGTTGCGGTTCCGATGGGTCTGAGTTCAAGACCTGCAGGCGGAATGGTCTGAAGCACCCTCTTTATCCAGAGTGACAGCTGGAGTTTTAACGTTAAACACGGAAGACCGACTTTGAGGAACTTTTAGGAGTTCGAGCGTCTTGATGGGTGAGTGCTCGGTTGGCGCACTGCGTAAAGACATGCGTTGCGGTTCCGATGGGTCCGAGTTCAAGACCCGGGTGAGGAACGGTCCGAAGCACCCTCTTTATCCAGAGTGATAGCTGGAGTTTTGAAGTTAAACACGGAAGACCGACTTTGAGGTACTTTTAGGAGTTCGAGCAGTTTGATTGGTGTGTGCTCGGTTGGCGCACTGCGTAAAGACATGCGTTGCGGTTCCGATGGGTCTGAGTTCAAGACCTGCAGGCGGAATGGTCCAAAGCACCCTCTTTATCCAGAGTGATAGCTGGAGTTTTGAAGTTAAACACGGAAGACCGACTTTGAGGTACTTTTAGGAGTTCGAGCAGTTTGATTGGTGAGTGCTCGGTTTGCGCACTGCGTAAAGACATGCGTTGTGGTTCCGATGGGTCTGAGTTCAAGACCTTCAGGCGGAATGGTCTGAAGCACCCTCTTTATCCAGAGTGACAGCTGGAGTTTTAAAGTTAAACACAGAAGACCGACTTTGAGGTACTTTTAGGAGTTCGAGCAGTTTGATTGGTGAGTGCTCGGTTGGCGCACTGCGTAAAGACATGCGTTGTGGTTCCGATGGGTCTGAGTTCAAGACCTTCAGGCGGAATGGTCTGAAGCACCCTCTTTATCCAGAGTGACAGCTGGAGTTTTAAAGTTAAACACGGAAGACCGACTTTGAGGTACTTTTAGGAGTTCGAGCGGCTTGATGTGTGAGTGCTCGGTTGGCGCACTGCGTAAAGACATGTGTTGCGGTTCCGATGGGTCTGACTTCAAGACCCGGGTGCGGGTGTTGTTTTTTGTCAATTTTTTGATGACATACTATATATAGTATGACGTTTTTTTCAATTTTTCGGACGACATACATATGTATGTACATATGTCGTCCGAAAAATTGAAAAAAACGACATACTGTGGTCGAAAAATTGAAAAAAACGACTTACTATTTATTATATGTCGTTCGAAAAATTGAAAAAACGACATACTATACTATGTCGTCCGAAATATTGAGAAATAACGACATGTCGTCCGAAAAATTGAAAAAACGACATACTATATACTTTGTCGTATATAGTATACTATGTCCGAAATATTGAAAAAAACACATACTATAGTATGTTGTCGAAATATTGAGAAAAAACGACATACTATAGTATGTATTTCGGATGACTATGTCGTGCAAAATATTGAAAAAAACGACGTACTATAGTCTGTGGTCGAAAAATTGAAAAAAATGACATACTATAGTTGTCGTCGAAAAATGGAAAAAAACAACATGTTATACTATGTCGTCGAAAAATTGCAAAAAACAACATACTATACTATGTCGTCCGAAATATTGAGAAAAAACGACATGTCGTCCGAAAAATTTAAAAAAACGACATACTATATCCTATGTCGTATATAGTATACTATGTCCGAAATATTGAGAAAAAACGACATACTGTGGTCGAAAAATTGACAAAAACGACATACTATTGTAGGTCGTCGAAATATTGAGAAAAAACGACATACTATAGTCTGTGGTCGAAAATTGAAAAAAACGACATACTATACTATGTCGTCCAAAATATTGAGAAAAAACGACATGTCGTCCGAAAAATTGAAAAAACGACATACTATAGTTTGTCGTCGAAAAATTGAAAAAAAAGACATACTATAGTATGTCGTCCGAAATATTGAGAAAAAACGACATACTATAGTATGTTGTCCGAAATATTGAAAAAAACGACATACTAAGTCTGTGGTCGAAAAATTGAAAAAAATGATGTCGTCCGAAAAATTTAAAAAAAACGACATACTATGTCGTCGAAAAATTTTAAAAAATGACATACTGTGGTCGAAAAATTGAAAAAAACGACATACTATTGTATGTCGTCCGAAATATTGAAAAAAAACTACATACTATACTATGTCGTTCGAAAAATTGAAAAAACGACATATTATACTATGTCGTTGAAAAATTGAAAAAAAAACAACATACTATAGTATGTCGTCGAAATATTGAGAAAAACGACATATATGTCGTCCGAAATATTGAGAAAAAATGACATACTATAGTAAGTCGTCCGAAAAATTTTAAAAAACGACATACTATATAGTATGTGGTCGAAAATTTGAAAAAAACGACATGCTGTGGTCGGAAAATTGAAAAAAACGACATATTATACTATGTCGTCGAAAAATTGATAAAAACGACATACTATATATAGTATGTGGTCGAAAAATGGAAAAAAACGACATATGTCGTCCGAAAATTGAAAAAACGACATACTATACTATGTCGTTCGAAAAATTGAAAAAAACGACATACTATAGTATGTCGTCCGAATATTGAGGAAAAAACGACATACTGTGGTCGGAAAATTGAAAAAAAACGACATACTATAGTATGTTGTTTTTTGTCAATTTTTTGATGACATATATATAGTATGACGTTTTTTTCAATTTTCGGACGACATACATATGTATGTACATATGTCGTCCGAAAAATTGAAAAAAACGACATACTGTGGTCGAAAATTGAAAAAAACGACTTACTATTTATTATATGTCGTTCGAAAATTGAAAAAACGACATACTATACTATGTCGTCCGAAATATTGAGAAATAACGACATGTCGTCCGAAAAATTGAAAAAACGACATACTATATACTTTGTCGTATATAGTATACTATGTCCGAAATATTGAAAAAAACAACATACTATAGTATGTTGTCGAAATATTGAGAAAAAACGACAACTATAGTATGTATTTCGGATGACTATGTCGTGCAAAATATTGAGAAAAAACGACGTACTATAGTCTGTGGTCGAAAAATTGAAAAAAATGACATACTATAGTTTGTCGTCGAAAAATGGAAAAAAACAACATGTTATACTATGTCGTCGAAAAATTGCAAAAAACAACATACTATACTATGTCGTCCGAAATATTGAGAAAAAACGACATGTCGTCCGAAAAATTTAAAAAACGACATACTATATCCTATGTCGTATATAGTATACTATGTCCGAAATATTGAGAAAAAACGACATACTGTGGTCGAAAATTGAAAAAAACGACATACTATACTATGTCGTCCGAAATATTGAGAAAAAACGACGTCGTCCGAAAATTTGAAAAAAACGACATACTATACTATGTTGTCTGAAATATTGAAAAAATACGACATACTATAGTATGTCGTCGAAAAATTGAAAAAAACGACATACTATAGTATGTCGTCCGAAATATTGAAAAAACGACATACTATAGTATGTCGTCGAAAAATTGAAAAAACAACATACTATACTATGTCGTCGAATAATTGAAAAAAACGACATACTATATATAGTATATGGTCGAAAAATGGAAAAAAACGACATATGTCGTCCGAAAAACTGAAAAAAACGACATACTATAGTACGTCGTATTGAAAAAAACGACATACTATAGTATGTCGTCGAAAAATTGAAAAAAACAACATACTATATACTATGTCGTACGAAAATTTGAAAAAAACGACACACTATAGTATGTCGTCCGAAAAATTGAGAAAAAACGACATACTATAGTATGACGTCCGAAAAATTGAAAAAAACGACATACTATGTTGTTGAAAATTGAAAATAACGACATACTATAGTATGTCGTCGAAATATCGAGAAAAACGACATTCTATAGTATGTCGTACGAAAAATTGAAAAAAACGACATACTATATATAGTATGTGGTCGAAAAATGGAAAAGAACGACATATGTCGTCCGAAAAATTGAAAAAAACTACATACT
This sequence comes from Poeciliopsis prolifica, assembly GCF_027474105.1. Lineage (NCBI taxonomy): Eukaryota > Metazoa > Chordata > Actinopteri > Cyprinodontiformes > Poeciliidae > Poeciliopsis > Poeciliopsis prolifica. The sequence continues at coordinate 139,846 of NW_026562585.1, read as the reverse complement.
ATATAGTATGTCGTCCGAAATATTGAAAAAAACGACATACTAAGTCTGTGGTCGAAAAATTGAAAAAAATGACATACTATAGTATGTCGTCCGAAAAATTTATAAAAACGACATACTATGTCGTCGAAAAATTTAAAAAAACGACATACTGTGGTCGAAAAATTGAAAAAAATGACATACTATAGTATGTCGTTCGAAAATATGAAAAAAACGACATACATAGTATGTCGTCGAAAAATTGAAAAAACAACATACTATATACTATGTCGTACGAAATTGAAAAAAACGACATACTATATATAGTATATGGTCGAAAAATGGAAAAAAACGACATATGTCGTCCGAAAAATTGAAAAAAACGACATACTATAGTATGTCGTCAAAAAATTTAAAAAAACAACATACTATATACTATGTCGTACGAATAATTGAAAAAAACGACATACTATATATAGTATATGGTCGAAAAATGGAAAAAAAACGACATATGTCGTCCGAAAAATTGAAAAAAACGACATACTATACTATGTCGTTCGAAAAATTGAAAAAAACGACATATATTATGTCGTCGAAAAATTAAAAAAACGACATACTATATATAGTATGTCTTCCGAAATATTGAGAAACAACGACATACTGTGGTCGAAAAATTGAAAAAACGACATACTATACTATGTCGTCCGAAATATTGAGAAAAAACGACGTCCGAAAAATTGTAAAAAACGACATACTATATACTATGTCGTGCAAAATATTGAGAAAAAACGACATACTAGTATGTGGTCGAAAAATTGAAAAAATGACATACTATTGTATGTCGTCCGAAATATTGAAAAAAACGACATACTATACTATGTCGTTTGAAAAATTGAAAAAACGACATATTATACTATGTCGTCGAAAAATTGAAAAAAACGACATACTATACTATGTCGTTCGAAAAATTGAAAAAAACGACATTATATTATGTCGTCGAAAAATTTAAAAAAACGACATACTATATATAGTATGTCTTCCGAAATATTGAGAAACAACGACATACTGTGGTCGAAAAATTGAAAAAACGACATACTATACTATGTCGTCCGAAATATTGAGAAAAAACGACGTCCGAAAATTGTAAAAAACGACATACTATATACTATGTCGTGCAAAATATTGAGAAAAAACGACATACTAGTATGTGGTCGAAAATTGAAAAAAATGACATACTATTGTATGTCGTCCGAAATATTGAAAAAAACGACATACTATACTATGTCGTTTGAAAAATTGAAAAAACGACATATTATACTATGTCGTCGAAAAATTGAAAAAAACGACATACTATACTATGTTGTTCGAAAAATTGAAAAAAACGACATACTATATATAGTATGTCGTCCGAAATATTGAGAAAAAACGACATACTGTGGTCGAAAAATTGAAAAAACGACATACTATACAATGTCGTCCGAAATATTGAGAAAAAACTACGTCGTCCGAAAAATTGTAAAAATGACATACTATACTATGTCGTCCGAAATATTGAAAAAAACGACATACTATAGTATGTCGTCGAAAAATTTAAAAACCGACATACTATATACTATGACGTGCAAAATATTGAGAAAAAACGACATACTAGTATGTGGTCGAAAAATTGAAAAAATGACATACTATAGTTTGTCGTCGAAAAATTGAAAAAAACGACATACTATAGTATGTTGTTTTTTGTCAATTTTTTGATGACATACTATATATAGTATGACGTTTTTTTCAATTTTTCGGACGACATACATATGTATGTACATATGTCGTCCGAAATATTGAGAAAAAAAACGACATACTATAGTAAGTTGTCCGAAAAATTTAAAAAAACGACATACTGTGGTCGAAAAATTGAAAAAAACGACATACTATTGTATGTCGTCCGAATATTGAAAAAAACGACATACTATACTATGTCGTTTGAAAATTGAAAAAAAAACATATTATACTATGTCGTCGAAAAATTGAAAAAAACGACATACTTTAGTATGTCGTCCGAAATATTGAGAAAAAACGACATACTGTGGACGAAAAATTGAAAAAAACGACATACTATACAATGTCGTCCGAAATATTGAGAAAAACTACGTCGTCCGAAAAATTGTAAAAAATGACATACTATACTATGTCGTCCGAAATATTGAAAAAACGACATACTATAGTATGTCGTCGAAAAATTTAAAAAACCGACATACTATATACTATGACGTGCAAAATATTGAGAAAAAACGACATACTAGTATGTGGTCGAAAAATTGAAAAAAATGACATACTATAGTTTGTCGTCGAAAAATTGAAAAAAACGACATACAAAGTATATATAGTATATAGTATATAGTATGTCGTGCATGTTGTTTTTTGTCAATTTTTTGATGACATACTATATATAGTATGACGTTTTTTTCAATTTTTCGGACGACATACATATGTATGTACATATGTCGTCCGAAATATTGAGAGAAAACGACATACTATAGTAAGTCTTCCGAAAATTGAAAAAAACGACATACTGTGGTCGAAAAATTGAAAAAACGACATACTATTGTATGTCGTCTGAAATATTGAAAAAAACGACATACTATACTATGTCGTCCGAAATATTGAGAAAAAACGACATACTATAGTTTGTCGTCGAAAATTGAAAAAACGACATACTATATACTTTGTCGTATATAGTATACTATGTCCGAAATATTGAAAAAACAACATACTATAGTATGTTGTCGAAATATTGAGAAAAAACGACATACTATAGTATGTATTTCGGATGACTATGTCGTGCAAAATATTGAGAAAAAACGACGTACTATAGTCTGTGGTCGAAAAATTGAAAAAATGACATACTATAGTTTGTCGTCGAAAAATGGAAAAAAACAACATGTTATACTATGTCGTCGAAAAATTGCAAAAAACAACATACTATACTATGTCGTCCGAAATATTGAGAAAAAACGACATGTCGTCCGAAAAATTTAAAAAAACGACATACTATATCCTATGTCGTATATAGTATACTATGTCCGAAATATTGAGAAAAAACGACATACTGTGGTCGAAAAATTGAAAAAAACGACATACTATACTATGTCGTCCGAAATATTGAGAAAAAACGACGTCGTCCGAAAATTTGAAAAAAACGACATACTATCTATGTTGTCTGAAATATTGAAAAAATACGACATACTATAGTATGTCGTCGAAAAATTGAAAAAAACGACATACTATAGTATGTCGTCCGAAATATTGAAAAAAACGACATACTATAGTATGTCGTCGAAAAATTGAAAAAAACAACATACTATATACTATGTCGTACGAATAATTGAAAAAACGACATACTATATATAGTATATGGTCGAAAATGGAAAAAACGACATATGTCGTCCGAAAAACTGAAAAAAACGACATACTATAGTACGTCGTATTGAAAAAAAACGACATACTATAGTATGTCGTCGAAAAATTGAAAAAAACACATACTATATACTATGTCGTACGAAAATTTGAAAAAAACGACACACTATAGTATGTCGTCCGAAAAATTGAGAAAAAACGACATACTATGTTGTTGAAAATTGAAAATAACGACATACTATAGTATGTCGTCGAAATATCGAGAAAAACGACATTCTATAGTATGTCGTACGAAAAATTGAAAAAAAACGACATACTATATATAGTATGTGGTCGAAAAATGGAAAAGAACGACATATGTCGTCCGAAAAATTGAAAAAAACTACATACTATATAGTATGTCGTCCGAAATATTGAAAAAAACGACATACTAAGTCTGTGGTCGAAAAATTGAAAAAATGACATACTATAGTATGTCGTCCGAAAAATTTATAAAAACGACATACTATGTCGTCGAAAATTTAAAAAAAACGACATACTGTGGTCGAAAAATTGAAAAAAATGACATACTATTGTATGTCGTCAGAAATATTGAAAAAACGACATACTATACTATGTCGTTCGAAAAATTGAAAAAAACGACATACCATAGTATGTCGTCGAAAAATTGAAAAAAACAACATACTATATACTATGTCGTACGAATAATTGAAAAAAACGACATACTATATATAGTATATGGTCGAAAAATGGAAAAAAAACGACATATGTCGTCCGAAAAATTGAAAAAAACGACATACTATAGTATGTCGTCAAAAAATTTAAAAAAACGACATACTATATATATGTCGTGCAAAATATTGAGAAAAAACGACATACTAGTATGTGGTCGAAAAATTGAAAAAAATGACATACTATTGTATGTCGTCCGAAACATTGAAAAAACGACATACTATACTATGGCGTTTGAAAAATTGAAAAAAACGACATATTATACTATGTCGTCGAAAAATTGAAAAAAATGACATACTATACTATGTCGTTCGAAAAATTGAAAAAAACGACATTATATTATGTCGTCGAAAATTTAAAAAAACGACATACTATATATAGTATGTCTTCCGAAATATTGAGAAACAACGACATACTGTGGTCGAAAAATTGAAAAAACGACATACTATACTATGTCGTCCGAAATATTGAGAAAAAACGACGTCCGAAAAATTGTAAAAAACGACATACTATATACTATGTCGTGCAAAATATTGAGAAAAAACGACATACTAGTATGTGGTCGAAAAATTGAAAAAAATGACATACTATTGTATGTCGTCCGAAATATTGAAAAAAACGACATACTATACTATGTCGTTTGAAAAATTGAAAAAACGACATATTATACTATGTCGTCGAAAAATTGAAAAAAAACGACATACTATACTATGTTGTTCGAAAAATTGAAAAAAACGACATACTATATATATGTCGTCCGAAATATTGAGAAAAAACGACATACTGTGGTCGAAAAATTGAAAAAAACGACATACTATACTATGTCGTCCGAAATATTGAGAAAAAACGACATACTGTGGTCGAAAAATTGAAAAAAAACGACATACTATACTATGTCGTCCGAAATATTGAGAAAAAAACTACGTCGTCCGAAAAATTGTAAAAAATGACATACTATACTATGTCGTCCGAAATATTGAAAAAAACGACATACTATAGTATGTCGTCGAAAAATTTAAAAAACCGACATACTATATACTATGACGTGCAAAATATTGAGAAAAAACGACATACTAGTATGTGGTCGAAAATTGAAAAAAATGACATACTATAGTTTGTCGTCGAAAAATTGAAAAAAACGACATACTATAGTATGTTGTTTTTTTTCAATTTTTGATGACATACTATATATAGTATGACGTTTTTTCAATTTTTCGGACGACATACATATGTATGTACATATGTCGTCCGAAATATTGAGAAAAAAACGACATACTATAGTAAGTTGTCCGAAAAATTTAAAAAAACGACATACTGTGGTCGAAAAATTGAAAAAAACGACATACTATTGTATGTCGTCCGAAATATTGAAAAAAACGACATACTATACTATGTCGTTTGAAAAATTGAAAAAACGACATATTATACTATGTCCTCGAAAAATTGAAAAAAACGACATACTTTAGTATGTCGTCCGAAATATTGAGAAAAAACGACATACTGTGGACGAAAAATTGAAAAAAACGACATACTATACAATGTCGTCCGAAATATTGAGAAAAAACTACGTCGTCCGAAAAATTGTAAAAAATGACATACTATACTATGTCGTCCGAAATATTGAAAAAACGACATACTATAGTATGTCGTCGAAAAATTTAAAAAACCGACATACTATATACTATGACGTGCAAATATTGAGAAAAAACGACATACTAGTATGTGGTCGAAAAATTGAAAAAAATGACATACTATAGTTTGTCGTCGAAAAATTGAAAAAAACGACATACTATAGTATGTTGTTTTTTGTCAATTTTTTGATGACATACTATATATAGTATGACGTTTTTTTCAATTTTTCGGACGACATACATATGTATGTACATATGTCGTCCGAAATATTGAGAAAAAAACGACATACTATAGTAAGTTGTCCGAAAATTTAAAAAAACGACATACTGTGGTCGAAAAATTGAAAAAAACGACATACTATTGTATGTCGTCCGAAATATTGAAAAAAACGACAGTCTAAAGAAGCGGTTACATGTTTTACAGTCATCTGAAGTCATCAAACGACATTTTTCAACTATGTCGTTTGAAAAATTGAAAAAAAAACATATTATACTATGTCGTCGAAAAATTGAAAAAAACGACATACTTTAGTATGTCGTCCGAAATATTGAGAAAAAACGACATACTGTGGACGAAAAATTGAAAAAAACGACATACTATACAATGTCGTCCGAAATATTGAGAAAAAACTACGTCGTCCGAAAAATTGTAAAAAATGACATACTATACTATGTCGTCCGAAATATTGAAAAAAACGACATACTATAGTATGTCGTCGAAAAATTTAAAAAACCGACATACTATATACTATGACGTGCAAAATATTGAGAAAAAACGACATACTAGTATGTGGTCGAAAAATTGAAAAAAATGACATACTATAGTTTGTCGTCGTTGAAAAAATTGAAAAAAACGACATACAAGTATATATAGTATATAGTATATAGTATGTCGTGCATGTTGTTTTTTGTCAATTTTTTGATGACATACTATATATAGTATGACGTTTTTTTCAATTTTTCGGACGACATACATATGTATGTACATATGTCGTCCGAAATATTGAGAGAAAACGACATACTATAGTAAGTCTTCCGAAAAATTGAAAAAAACGACATACTGTGGTCGAAAAATTGAAAAAAAACGACATACTATTGTATGTCGTCTGAAATATTGAAAAAAACGACATACTATACTATGTCGTCCGAAATATTGAGAAAACGACATACTATAGTTTGTCGTCGAAAAATTGAAAAAACGACATACTATATACTTTGTCGTATATAGTATACTATGTCCGAAATATTGAAAAAAACAACATACTATAGTATGTTGTCGAAATATTGAAAAAACGACATACTATAGTATGTATTTCGGATGACTATGTCGTGCAAAATATTGAGAAAAAACGACGTACTATAGTCTGTGGTCGAAAAATTGAAAAAAATGACATACTATAGTTTGTCGTCGAAAAATGGAAAAAAACATGTTATACTATGTTGTCGAAAAATTGCAAAAAACAACATACTATACTATGTCGTCCGAAATATTGAGAAAAAACGACATGTCGTCGAAAAATTTAAAAAAACGACATACTATATCCTATGTCGTATATAGTATACTATGTCCGAAATATTGAGAAAAAACGACATACTGTGGTCGAAAAATTGAAAAAAACGACATACTATACTATGTCGTCCGAAATATTGAGAAAAAACGACGTCGTCCGAAAATTTGAAAAAAACGACATACTATACTATGTTGTCTGAAATACTGAAAAAATACGACATCTTATAGTATGTCGTCGAAAAATTGAAAAAAAACGACATCCTATAGTATGTCGTCCGAAATATTGAAAAAACGACATACTATAGTATGTCGTCGAAAAATTGAAAAAAACAACATACTATATACTATGTCGTACGAATAATTGAAAAAAACGACATACTATATATAATATATGGACAAAAAATGAAAAAAACTACATATGTCGTCCGAAAAACTGAAAAACACGACATACTATAGTACGTCGTATTGAAAAAAACGACATACTATAGTATGTCGTCGAAAAATTGAAAAAAACGACATACTATACTATGTCGTACGAAAATTTGAAAAAAACGACATACTATAGTATGTCGTCCGAAAAATTGAAAAAAACGACATACTATAGTATGACGTCCGAAAAATTGAAAAAAACGACATACTATGTTGTTGAAAATTGAAAATAACGACATACTATATATAGTATGTCGTCGAAATATCGAGAAAAACGACATTCTATAGTATGTCGTACGAAAAATTGAAAAAAACGACATACTATATATAGTATGTGGTCGAAAAATGGAAAAGAACGACATATGTCGTCCGAAAAATTGAAAAAAAACTACATATATATAGTATGTCGTCCGAAATATTGAAAAAAACGACATACTAGTTGTGGTCGAAAAATTGAAAAAAATGACATACTATAGTATGTCGTCCGAAAATTTAAAAAACGACATACTATGTCGTCGAAAAATTTAAAAAAACGACATACTGTGGTCGAAAAATTGAAAAAAATGACATACTATGTATGTCGTCAGAAAATTGAAAAAAACGACATACTATATATGTCGTCGAAAAATTGAAAAAAACGACATACATAGTATGTCGTCGAAAAATTGAAAAAAACAACATACTATATACTATGTCGTACGAATAATTGAAAAAAACGACATACTATATATAGTATATGGTCGAAAAATGGAAAAAACGACATATGTCGTCCGAAAAATTGAAAAAAACGACATACTATAGTATGTCGTCAAAAAATTTAAAAAAACGACATACTATATATATGTCGTGCAAAATATTGAGAAAAAACGACATACTAGTATGGTCGAAAAATTGAAAAAAATGACATACAATAGTATGTCGTCCGAAACATTGAAAAAAACGACATACTATACTATGGCGTTTGAAAAATTGAAAAAACGACATATTATACTATGTCGTCGAAAAATTGAAAAAAAACGACATACTATACTATGTCGTTCGAAAAATTGAAAAAAAACGACATATATTATGTCGTCAAAAATTTAAAAAAACGACATACTATATAGTATGTCTTCCGAAATATTGAGAAAAACGACATACTGTGGTCGAAAAATTGAAAAAACGACATACTATACTATGTCGTCCGAAATATTGAAAAAAAACGACGTCCGAAAAATTGTAAAAAACGACATACTATACTATGTCGTCGAAAAATTGAAAAAAACGACATACTATACTATGTCGTTCGAAAAATTGAAAAAAACGACATTATATTATGTCGTCGAAAATTTAAAAAAACGACATACTATATATAGTATGTCTTCCGAAATATTGAGAAACAACGACATACTGTGGTCGAAAAATTGAAAAAACGACATACTATACTATGTCGTCCGAAATATTGAGAAAAAACGACGTCCGAAAAATTGTAAAAAACGACATACTATATACTATGTCGTGCAAAATATTGAGAAAAAACGACATACTAGTATGTGGTCGAAAAATTGAAAAAAATGACATACTATTGTATGTCGTCCGAAATATTGAAAAAAACGACATACTATACTATGTCGTTTGAAAAATTGAAAAAACGACATATTATACTATGTCGTCGAAAAATTGAAAAAAACGACATACTATACTATGTTGTTCGAAAAATTGAAAAAAACGACATACTATATATAGTATGTCGTCCGAAATATTGAGAAAAAACGACATACTGTGGTCGAAAAATTGAAAAAAACGACATACTATACAATGTCGTCCGAAATATTGAGAAAAAACTACGTCGTCCGAAAAATTGTAAAAAATGACATACTATACTATGTCGTCCGAAATATTGAAAAAAACGACATACTATAGTATGTCGTCGAAAAATTTAAAAAACCGACATACTATATACTATGACGTGCAAAATATTGAGAAAAAACGACATACTAGTATGTGGTCGAAAAATTGAAAAAAATGACATACTATAGTTTGTCGTCGAAAAATTGAAAAAAACGACATACTATAGTATGTTGTTTTTTGTCAATTTTTTGATGACATACTATATATAGTATGACGTTTTTTTCAATTTTTCGGACGACATACATATGTATGTACATATGTCGTCCGAAATATTGAGAAAAAAACGACATACTATAGTAAGTTGTCCGAAAAATTTAAAAAAACGACATACTGTGGTCGAAAAATTGAAAAAAAACGACATACTATTGTATGTCGTCCGAAATATTGAAAAAAACGACATACTATACTATGTCGTTTGAAAAATTGAAAAAAAAACATATTATACTATGTCGTCGAAAAATTGAAAAAAACGACATACTTTAGTATGTCGTCCGAAATATTGAGAAAAAACGACATACTGTGGACGAAAAATTGAAAAAAACGACATACTATACAATGTCGTCCGAAATATTGAGAAAAAACTACGTCGTCCGAAAAATTGTAAAAAATGACATACTATACTATGTCGTCCGAAATATTGAAAAAAACGACATACTATAGTATGTCGTCGAAAAATTTAAAAAACCGACATACTATATACTATGACGTGCAAAATATTGAGAAAAAACGACATACTAGTATGTGGTCGAAAAATTGAAAAAAATGACATACTATAGTTTGTCGTCGAAAAATTGAAAAAAACGACATACAAAGTATATATAGTATATAGTATATAGTATGTCGTGCATGTTGTTTTTTGTCAATTTTTTGATGACATACTATATATAGTATGACGTTTTTTTCAATTTTTCGGACGACATACATATGTATGTACATATGTCGTCCGAAATATTGAGAGAAAACGACATACTATAGTAAGTCTTCCGAAAAATTGAAAAAAACGACATACTGTGGTCGAAAAATTGAAAAAAACGACATACTATTGTATGTCGTCTGAAATATTGAAAAAAACGACATACTATACTATGTCGTCCGAAATATTGAGAAAAAACGACATACTATAGTTTGTCGTCGAAAAATTGAAAAAACGACATACTATATACTTTGTCGTATATAGTATACTATGTCCGAAATATTGAAAAAAACAACATACTATAGTATGTTGTCGAAATATTGAGAAAAAACGACATACTATAGTATGTATTTCGGATGACTATGTCGTGCAAAATATTGAGAAAAAACGACGTACTATAGTCTGTGGTCGAAAAATTGAAAAAAATGACATACTATAGTTGTCGTCGAAAAATGGAAAAAAACAACATGTTATACTATGTCGTCGAAAAATTGCAAAAAACAACATACTATACTATGTCGTCCGAAATATTGAGAAAAAACGACATGTCGTCCGAAAAATTTAAAAAAACGACATACTATATCCTATGTCGTATATAGTATACTATGTCCGAAATATTGAGAAAAAACGACATACTGTGGTCGAAAAATTGAAAAAAACGACATACTATACTATGTCGTCCGAAATATTGAGAAAAAACGACGTCGTCCGAAAATTTGAAAAAAAACGACATACTATACTATGTTGTCTGAAATATTGAAAAAATACGACATACTATAGTATGTCGTCGAAAAATTGAAAAAAACGACATACTATAGTATGTCGTCCGAAATATTGAAAAAAACGACATACTATAGTATGTCGTCGAAAAATTGAAAAAAACAACATACTATATACTATGTCGTACGAATAATTGAAAAAAACGACATACTATATATAGTATATGGTCGAAAAATGGAAAAAAACGACATATGTCGTCCGAAAAACTGAAAAAAACGACATACTATAGTACGTCGTATTGAAAAAAACGACATACTATAGTATGTCGTCGAAAAATTGAAAAAAACAACATACTATATACTATGTCGTACGAAAATTTGAAAAAAACGACACACTATAGTATGTCGTCCGAAAAATTGAGAAAAAACGACATACTATAGTATGACGTCCGAAAAATTGAAAAAAACGACATACTATGTTGTTGAAAATTGAAAATAACGACATACTATAGTATGTCGTCGAAATATCGAGAAAAACGACATTCTATAGTATGTCGTACGAAAAATTGAAAAAAACGACATACTATATATAGTATGTGGTCGAAAAATGGAAAAGAACGACATATGTCGTCCGAAAAATTGAAAAAAACTACATACTATATAGTATGTCGTCCGAAATATTGAAAAAAACGACATACTAAGTCTGTGGTCGAAAAATTGAAAAAAATGACATACTATAGTATGTCGTCCGAAAAATTTATAAAAACGACATACTATGTCGTCGAAAAATTTAAAAAAACGACATACTGTGGTCGAAAAATTGAAAAAAATGACATACTATTGTATGTCGTCAGAAATATTGAAAAAAACGACATACTATACTATGTCGTTCGAAAAATTGAAAAAAACGACATACCATAGTATGTCGTCGAAAAATTGAAAAAAACAACATACTATATACTATGTCGTACGAATAATTGAAAAAAACGACATACTATATATAGTATATGGTCGAAAAATGGAAAAAAACGACATATGTCGTCCGAAAAATTGAAAAAAACGACATACTATAGTATGTCGTCAAAAAATTTAAAAAAACGACATACTATATATATGTCGTGCAAAATATTGAGAAAAAACGACATACTAGTATGTGGTCGAAAAATTGAAAAAAATGACATACTATTGTATGTCGTCCGAAACATTGAAAAAAACGACATACTATACTATGGCGTTTGAAAAATTGAAAAAACGACATATTATACTATGTCGTCGAAAAATTGAAAAAAACGACATACTATACTATGTCGTTCGAAAAATTGAAAAAAACGACATTATATTATGTCGTCGAAAAATTTAAAAAAACGACATACTATATATAGTATGTCTTCCGAAATATTGAGAAACAACGACATACTGTGGTCGAAAAATTGAAAAAACGACATACTATACTATGTCGTCCGAAATATTGAGAAAAAACGACGTCCGAAAAATTGTAAAAAACGACATACTATATACTATGTCGTGCAAAATATTGAGAAAAAACGACATACTAGTATGTGGTCGAAAAATTGAAAAAAATGACATACTATTGTATGTCGTCCGAAATATTGAAAAAAACGACATACTATACTATGTCGTTTGAAAAATTGAAAAAACGACATATTATACTATGTCGTCGAAAAATTGAAAAAAACGACATACTATACTATGTTGTTCGAAAATTGAAAAAAACGACATACTATATATAGTATGTCGTCCGAAATATTGAGAAAAAACGACATACTGTGGTCGAAAAATTGAAAAAAACGACATACTATACAATGTCGTCCGAAATATTGAGAAAAAACTACGTCGTCCGAAAAATTGTAAAAAATGACATACTATACTATGTCGTCCGAAATATTGAAAAAAACGACATACTATAGTATGTCGTCGAAAAATTTAAAAAACCGACATACTATATACTATGACGTGCAAAATATTGAGAAAAAACGACATACTAGTATGTGGTCGAAAAATTGAAAAAAATGACATACTATAGTTTGTCGTCGAAAAATTGAAAAAAACGACATACTATAGTATGTTGTTTTTTGTCAATTTTTTGATGACATACTATATATAGTATGACGTTTTTTTCAATTTTTCGGACGACATACATATGTATGTACATATGTCGTCCGAAATATTGAGAAAAAACGACATACTATAGTAAGTTGTCCGAAAAATTTAAAAAAACGACATACTGTGGTCGAAAAATTGAAAAAAACGACATACTATTGTATGTCGTCCGAAATATTGAAAAAAACGACATACTATACTATGTCGTTTGAAAAATTGAAAAAAAAACATATTATACTATGTCGTCGAAAAATTGAAAAAACGACATACTTTAGTATGTCGTCCGAAATATTGAGAAAAAACGACATACTGTGGACGAAAAATTGAAAAAAACGACATACTATACAATGTCGTCCGAAATATTGAGAAAAAACTACGTCGTCCGAAAAATTGTAAAAAATGACATACTATACTATGTCGTCCGAAATATTGAAAAAAACGACATACTATAGTATGTCGTCGAAAAATTTAAAAAACCGACATACTATATACTATGACGTGCAAAATATTGAGAAAAAACGACATACTAGTATGTGGTCGAAAAATTGAAAAAAATGACATACTATAGTTTGTCGTCGAAAAATTGAAAAAAACGACATACAAAGTATATATAGTATATAGTATATAGTATGTCGTGCATGTTGTTTTTGTCAATTTTTTGATGACATACTATATATAGTATGACGTTTTTTTCAATTTTTCGGACGACATACATATGTATGTACATATGTCGTCCGAAATATTGAGAGAAAACGACATACTATAGTAAGTCTTCCGAAAAATTGAAAAAAACGACATACTGTGGTCGAAAAATTGAAAAAAAACGACATACTATACTATGTCGTCCGAAATATTGAGAAAAAACGACATACTATAGTTTGTCGTCGAAAAATTGAAAAAACGACATACTATATACTTTGTCGTATATAGTATACTATGTCCGAAATATTGAAAAAAACAACATACTATAGTATGTTGTCGAAATATTGAGAAAAAACGACATACTATAGTATGTATTTCGGATGACTATGTCGTGCAAAATATTGAGAAAAAACGACGTACTATAGTCTGTGGTCGAAAAATTGAAAAAAATGACATACTATAGTTTGTCGTCGAAAAATGGAAAAAAACAACATGTTATACTATGTCGTCGAAAAATTGCAAAAAACAACATACTATACTATGTCGTCCGAAATATTGAGAAAAAACGACATGTCGTCCGAAAAATTTAAAAAAACGACATACTATATCCTATGTCGTATATAGTATACTATGTCCGAAATATTGAGAAAAAACGACATACTGTGGTCGAAAAATTGAAAAAAACGACATACTATACTATGTCGTCCGAAATATTGAGAAAAAACGACGTCGTCCGAAAATTTGAAAAAAACGACATACTATACTATGTTGTCTGAAATATTGAAAAAATACGACATACTATAGTATGTCGTCGAAAAATTGAAAAAAACGACATACTATAGTATGTCGTCCGAAATATTGAAAAAAACGACATACTATAGTATGTCGTCGAAAAATTGAAAAAAACAACATACTATATACTATGTCGTACGAATAATTGAAAAAAACGACATACTATATATAGTATATGGTCGAAAAATGGAAAAAAACGACATGTCGTCCGAAAAACTGAAAAAAACGACATACTATAGTACGTCGTATTGAAAAAAACGACATACTATAGTATGTCGTCGAAAAATTGAAAAAAACAACATACTATATACTATGTCGTACGAAAATTGAAAAAAACGACACACTATAGTATGTCGTCCGAAAATTGAGAAAAACGACATACTATGTTGTTGAAAATTGAAAATAACGACATACTATAGTATGTCGTCGAAATATCGAGAAAAACGACATTCTATAGTATGTCGTACGAAAAATTGAAAAAAACGATACTATATATAGTATGTGTCGAAAAATGGAAAAGAACGACATATGTCGTCCGAAAAATTGAAAAAAATACATACTATATAGTATGTCGTCCGAAATATTGAAAAAACGACATACTAAGTCTGTGGTCGAAAAATTGAAAAAAATGACATACTATAGTATGTCGTCCGAAAAATTTATAAAAACGACATACTATGTCGTCGAAAAATTTAAAAAAACGACATACTGTGGTGAAAAATTGAAAAAAATGACATACTATAGTATGTCGTCGAAAAATGAAAAAAAACGACATACTAGTATGTCGTCGAAAAATTGAAAAAAACACATACTATATACTATGTCGTACGAATAATTGAAAAAAAACGACATACTATATATAGTATATGGTCGAAAAATGGAAAAAAACGACATATGTCGTCCGAAAAATTGAAAAAACGACATACTATAGTATGTCGTCAAAAATTTAAAAAAACGACATACTATATACTATGTCGTCGAATAATTGAAAAAAACGACATACTATATATAGTATATGGTCGAAAAATGGAAAAAAACGACATATGTCGTCCGAAAAATTGAAAAAAACGACATACTATACTATGTCGTTCGAAAAATTGAAAAAAACGACATACCATAGTATGTCGTCGAAAAATTGAAAAAAACAACATACTATATACTATGTCGTAGAATAATTGAAAAAAACGACATACTATATATATATGGTCGAAAAATGGAAAAAAACGACATATGTCGTCGAAAAATTGAAAAAAACGACATACTATAGTATGTCGTCAAAAAATTTAAAAAAACGACATACTATATATATGTCGTGCAAAATATTGAAAAAACGACATACTAGTATGTGTCGAAAAATTGAAAAAATGACATACTATTGTATGTCGTCCGAAACATTGAAAAAAACGACATACTATACTATGGCGTTTGAAAAATTGAAAAAAACGACATATTATACTATGTCGTCGAAAAATTGAAAAAAACGACATACTATACTATGTCGTTCGAAAAATTGAAAAAAACGACATTATATTATGTCGTCGAATTTAAAAAAACGACATACTATATATAGTATGTCTTCCGAAATATTGAGAAACAACGACATACTGTGGTCGAAAAATTGAAAAAACGACATACTATACTATGTCGTCCGAAATATTGAGAAAAACGACGTCCGAAAAATTGTAAAAAACGACATACTATATCTATGTCGTGCAAAATATTGAGAAAAACGACATACTAGTATGTGGTCGAAAAATTGAAAAAAATGACATACTATTGTATGTCGTCCGAAATATTGAAAAAACGACATACTATACTATGTCGTTTGAAAAATTGAAAAACGACATATTATACTATGTCGTCGAAAAATTGAAAAAACGACATACTATACTATGTTGTTCGAAAAATGAAAAAAACGACATACTTATATAGTATGTCGTCCGAAATATTGAGAAAAACGACATACTGTGGTCGAAAAATTGAAAAAAACGACATACTATACATGTCGTCCGAAATATTGAGAAAAAACTACGTCGTCCGAAAATTGTAAAAAATGACATACTATACTATGTCGTCCGAAATATTGAAAAAACGACATACTATAGTATGTCGTCGAAAAATTTAAAAAACCGACACTATATACTATGACGTGCAAAATATTGAGAAAAAACGACATACTAGTATGTGGTCGAAAAATTGAAAAAAATGACATACTATAGTTTGTCGTCGAAAAATTGAAAAAAACGACATACTATAGTATGTTGTTTTTTGTCAATTTTTTGATGACATACTATATATAGTATGACGTTTTTTTCAATTTTTCGGACGACATACATATGTATGTACATATGTCGTCCGAAATATGAGAAAAAACGACATACTATAGTAAGTTGTCCGAAAATTTAAAAAAACGACATACTGTGGTCGAAAAATTGAAAAAAAACGATACTATTGTATGTCGTCCGAAATATTGAAAAAAACGACATACTATACTATGTCGTTTGAAAAATTGAAAAAAAAACATATTATACTATGTCGTCGAAAAATTGAAAAAAACGACATACTTTAGTATGTCGTCCGAAATATTGAGAAAAAACGACATACTGTGGACGAAAAATTGAAAAAACGACATACTATACAATGTCGTCCGAAATATTGAGAAAAAACTACGTCGTCCGAAAAATTGTAAAAAATGACATACTATACTATGTCGTCCGAAATATTGAAAAAAACGACATACTATAGTATGTCGTCGAAAAATTTAAAAAAACCGACATACTATATACTATGACGTGCAAATATTGAGAAAAAAACGACATACTAGTATGTGGTCGAAAAATTGAAAAAATGACATACTATAGTTTGTCGTCGAAAAATTGAAAAAACGACATACAAGTATATATAGTATATAGTATATAGTATGTCGTGCATGTGTCAATTTTTTTGATGACATACTATATATAGTATGACGTTTTTTTCAATTTTTCGGACGACATACATATGTTGTACATATGTCGTCCGAAATATTGAGAGAAACGACATACTATAGTAAGTCTTCCGAAAAATTGAAAAAACGACATACTGTGGTCGAAAAATTGAAAAAAACGACATACTATTGTATGTCGTCTGAAATATTGAAAAAAAAACGACATACTATACTATGTTGTCCGAAATATTGAGAAAAAACGACATACTATAGTTTGTCGTCGAAAAATTGAAAAAAACGACATACTATATATTGTCGTATATAGTATACTATGTCCGAAATATTGAAAAAAACAACATACTATATATGTTGTCGAAATATTGAGAAAAAACGACATACTATAGTATGTATTTCGGATGACTATGTCGTGCAAATATTGAGAAAAACGACGTACTATAGTCTGTGGTTCAAAAATTGAAAAAAATGACATACTATAGTTTGTCGTCGAAAAATGGAAAAAAACAACATGTTATACTATGTCGTCGAAAAATTGCAAAAAACAACATACTATACTATGTCGTCCGAAATATTGAGAAAAACGACATGTCGTCCGAAAAATTTAAAAAAACGACATATATCCTATGTCGTATATAGTATACTATGTCCGAAATATTGAGAAAAACGACATACTGTGGTCGAAAAATTGAAAAAAACGACATACTATACTATGTCGTCCGAAATATTGAGAAAAAACGACGTCGTCCGAAAATTGAAAAAAAACGATACTATACTATGTTGTCTGAAATATTGAAAAAATACGACATACTATAGTATGTCGTCGAAAAATTGAAAAAAAACAACATACTATACTATGTCGAATAATTGAAAAAAACGACATACTATATATAGTATATGGTCGAAAAATGGAAAAAAACGACATATGTCGTCCGAAAAAACTGAAAAAAACGACATACTATAGTACGTCGTATTGAAAAAAACGACATACTATAGTATGTCGTCGAAAAATTGAAAAAAACAACATACTATATACTATGTCGTACAAAATTTGAAAAAAACGACACACTATAGTATGTCGTCCGAAAAATTGAGAAAAAACGACATACTATAGTATGACGTCCGAAAATTGAAAAAAACGACATACTATGTTGTTGAAAATTGAAAATAACGACATACTATAGTATGTCGTCGAAATATCGAGAAAAACGACATTCTATAGTATGTCGTACGAAAAATTGAAAAAAACGACATACTATATATAGTATGTGGTCGAAAAATGGAAAAGAACGACATATGTCGTCCGAAAATTGAAAAAAACTACATACTATAGTATGTCGTCCGAAATATTGAAAAAAACGACATACTAAGTGTGGTCGAAAAATTGAAAAAATGACATACTAAGTATGTCGTCGAAAATTTATAAAAACGACATACTATGTCGTCGAAAATTTAAAAAACGACATACTGTGGTCGAAAAATTGAAAAAAATGACATACTATTGTATGTCGTCAGAAATATTGAAAAAAACGACATACTAT
Source organism: Poeciliopsis prolifica (assembly GCF_027474105.1). Lineage (NCBI taxonomy): Eukaryota > Metazoa > Chordata > Actinopteri > Cyprinodontiformes > Poeciliidae > Poeciliopsis > Poeciliopsis prolifica. The sequence continues at coordinate 120,601 of NW_026562585.1, read as the reverse complement.
ACTATGTCGTTCGAAAAATTGAAAAAAACGACATACCATAGTATGTCGTCGAAAAATTGAAAAAAACAACATACTATATACTATGTCGTACGAATAATTGAAAAAAACGACATACTATATATAGTATATGGTCGAAAAATGGAAAAAAAACGACATATGTCGTCCGAAAATTGAAAAAAACGACATACTATAGTATGTCGTCAAAAAATTTAAAAAACGACATACTATATATATGTCGTGCAAAATATTGAGAAAAAACGACATACTAGTATGTGGTCGAAAAATTGAAAAAAAATGACATACTATTGTATGTCGTCCGAAACATTGAAAAAAACGACATACATACTATGGCGTTTGAAAAATTGAAAAAACGACATATTATACTATGTCGTCGAAAAATTGAAAAAAACGACATACTATACTATGTCGTTCGAAAAATTGAAAAAAACGACATTATATTATGTCGTCGAAAAATTTAAAAAACGACATACTATATATAGTATGTCTTCCGAAATATTGAGAAACAACGACATACTGTGGTCGAAAAATTGAAAAAACGACATACTATACTATGTCGTCCGAAATATTGAGAAAAAACGACGTCCGAAAAATTGTAAAAAACGACATACTATATACTATGTCGTGCAAAATATTGAGAAAAAACGACATACTAGTATGTGGTCGAAAAATTGAAAAAAATGACATACTATTGTATGTCGTCCGAAATATTGAAAAAAACGACATACTATACTATGTCGTTTGAAAAATTGAAAAACGACATATTATACTATGTCGTCGAAAAATTGAAAAAAACGACATACTATACTATGTTGTTCGAAAAATTGAAAAAACGACATACTATATATAGTATGTCGTCCGAAATATTGAGAAAAAACGACATACTGTGGTCGAAAAATTGAAAAAAACGACATACTATACAATGTCGTCCGAAATATTGAGAAAAAACTACGTGTCCGAAAAATTGTAAAAAATGACATACTATACTATGTCGTCCGAAATATTGAAAAAAACGACATACTATAGTATGTCGTCGAAAATTTAAAAAACCGACATACTATATACTATGACGTGCAAAATATTGAGAAAAAACGACATACTAGTATTGTCGAAAAATTGAAAAAAATGACATACTATAGTTTGTCGTCGAAAAATTGAAAAAAACGACATACTATAGTATGTTGTTTTTTGTCAATTTTTTGATGACATACTATATATAGTATGACGTTTTTTTCAATTTTCGGACGACTACATATGTATGTACATATGTCGTCCGAAATATTGAGAAAAAAACGACATACTATAGTAAGTTGTCCGAAAAATTTAAAAAAACGACATACTGTGGTCGAAAAATTGAAAAAACGACATACTATTGTATGTCGTCCGAAATATTGAAAAAACGACATACTACTATGTCGTTTGAAAAATTGAAAAAAAAACATATTATACTATGTCGTCGAAAAAAAAAATTGAAAAAACGACATACTTTAGTATGTCGTCCGAAATATTGAGAAAAAACGACATACTGTGGACGAAAAATTGAAAAAAACGACATACTATACAATGTCGTCCGAAATATGAGAAAAAACTACGTCGTCCGAAAAATTGTAAAAATGACATACTATACTATGTCGTCCGAAATATTGAAAAAAACGACATACTATAGTATGTCGTCGAAAAATTTAAAAAAACCGACATACTATATACTATGACGTGCAAAATATTGAGAAAAAACGACATACTAGTATGTGGTCGAAAAATTGAAAAAATGACATACTATAGTTTGTCGTCGAAAAATTGAAAAAAACGACATACAAAGTATATATAGTATATAGTATATAGTATGTCGTGCATGTTGTTTTTTGTCAATTTTTGATGACATACTATATATAGTATGACGTTTTTTTCAATTTTCGGACGACATACATATGTATGTACATATGTCGTCGAAATATTGAGAGAAAACGACATACTATAGTAAGTCTTCCGAAAATTGAAAAAAACGACATACTGTGGTCGAAAAATTGAAAAAAAACGACATACTATTGTATGTCGTCTGAAATATTGAAAAAAACGACATACTATACTATGTCGTCCGAAATATTGAGAAAAAACGACATACTATAGTTTGTCGTCGAAAAATTGAAAAAAACGACATACTATATACTTTGTCGTATATAGTATACTATGTCCGAAATATTGAAAAAAACAACATATAGTATGTTGTCGAAATATTGAGAAAAAAACGACATACTATAGTATGTATTTCGGATGACTATGTCGTGCAAAATATTGAGAAAAAACGACGTACTATAGTCTGGTCGAAAAATTGAAAAAAATGACATACTATAGTTTGTCGTCGAAAAATGAAAAAAAACAACATATACTATGTCGTCGAAAAATTGCAAAAAACAACATACTATACATGTCGTCCGAAATATTGAGAAAAAACGACATGTCGTCCGAAAAATTTAAAAAAACGACATACTATATCCTATGTCGTATATAGTATACTATGTCCGAAATATTGAGAAAAAACGACATACTGTGGTCGAAAATTGAAAAAACGACATACTATACTATGTCGTCCGAAATATTGAGAAAAAACGACGTCGTCCGAAAATTTGAAAAAAACGACATACTATACTATGTTGTCTGAAATATTGAAAAAAACGACATACTATAGTATGTCGTCGAAAAATTGAAAAAAACGACATACTATAGTATGTCGTCCGAAATATGAAAAAAACGACATACTATAGTATGTCGTCGAAAAATTGAAAAAAACACATACTATAGTATGTCGTACGAATAATTGAAAAAAACGACATACTATATATAGTATATGGTCGAAAAATGGAAAAAAACGACATATGTCGTCCGAAAAACTGAAAAAAACGACATACTATAGTACGTCGTATTGAAAAAAACGACATACTATAGTATGTCGTCGAAAAATTGAAAAAAACAACATACTATATACTATGTCGTACGAAAATTGAAAAAAAACGACACACTATAGTATGTCGTCGAAAAATTGAGAAAAAACGACATACTATAGTGACGTCCGAAAAATTGAAAAAAACGACATACTATGTTGTTGAAAATTGAAAATAACGACATACTATAGTATGTCGTCGAAATATCGAGAAAAAACGACATTCTATAGTATGTCGTACGAAAAATTGAAAAAAACGACATACTATATATAGTATGTGGTCGAAAAATGGAAAAAGAACGACATATGTCGTCCGAAAAATTGAAAAAAACTACATACTATATAGTATGTCGTCCGAAATATTGAAAAAAACGACATACTAAGTCGGTCGAAAAATTGAAAAAAATGACATACTATAGTATGTCGTCCGAAAAATTTATAAAAAACGACATACTATGTCGTCGAAAAATTTAAAAAAACGACATACTGTGGTCGAAAAATTGAAAAAAATGACATACTATGTATGTCGTCAGAAATATTGAAAAAAACGACATACTATACTATGTCGTTCGAAAAATTGAAAAAAAACGACATACCATAGTATGTCGTCGAAAAATTGAAAAAACAACATACTATATACTATGTCGTACGAATAATTGAAAAAAACGACATACTATATATAGTATATGGTCGAAAAATGGAAAAAAACGACATATGTCGTCCGAAAAATTGAAAAAAACGACATACTATAGTATGTCGTCAAAAATTTAAAAAAACGACATACTATATATATGTCGTGCAAAATATTGAGAAAAAACGACATACTAGTATGTGGTCGAAAAATTGAAAAAATGACATACTATTGTATGTCGTCCGAAACATTGAAAAAAAACGACATACTATACTATGGCGTTGAAAAATTGAAAAAAACGACATATTATACTATGTCGTCGAAAAATTGAAAAAAACGACATACTATACTATGTCGTTCGAAAAATTGAAAAAAAACATTATATTATGTCGTCGAAAAATTTAAAAAAATACTATATATAGTATGTCTCCGAAATATTGAGAAACAACGACATACTGTGGTCGAAAAATTGAAAAAACGACATACTATACTATGTCGTCGAAATATTGAGAAAAAACGACGTCCGAAAAATTGTAAAAAAACGACATACTATATACTATGTCGTGCAAAATATTGAGAAAAAACGACATACTAGTATGTGGTCGAAAATTGAAAAAAATGACATACTATTGTATGTCGTCCGAAATTGAAAAAAACGACATACTATACTATGTCGTTTGAAAAATTGAAAAAAACGACATATTATACTATGTCGTCGAAAATTGAAAAAAACGACATACTATACTATGTTGTTCGAAAAATTTAAAAACCGACATACTATATACTATGACGTGCAAAATATTGAGAAAAAACGACATACTAGTATGTGGTCGAAAAATTGAAAAAAAATGACATACTATAGTTGTCGTCGAAAAATTGAAAAAAAACATACTAGTATGTTGTTTTTGTCAATTTTTGATGACATACTATATATAGTATGACGTTTTTTCAATTTTCGGACGACATACATATGTATGTACATATTCGTCGAAATATTGAGAAAAAAACGACATACTATAGTAAGTTGTCCGAAAAATTTAAAAAAACGACATACTGTGGTCGAAAAATTGAAAAAAAACGACATACTATTGTATGTCGTCCGAAATATTGAAAAAACGACATACTATACTATGTCGTTTGAAAAATTGAAAAAAAAACATATTATACTATGTCGTCGAAAAATTGAAAAAACGACATACTTTAGTAGTCGTCCGAAATTTGAGAAAAAACGACATACTGTGACGAAAATTGAAAAAACGACATACTATACAATGTCGTCCGAAATATTGAGAAAAAACTACGTCGTCCGAAAAATTGTAAAAAATGACATACTATACTATGTCGTCCGAAATATTGAAAAAAACGACATACTATAGTATGTCGTCGAAAAATTTAAAAAACCGACATACTATATACTATGACGTGCAAAATATTGAGAAAAAACGACATACTAGTATGTGGTCGAAAAATTGAAAAAAATGACATACTATAGTTTGTCGTCGAAAAATGGAAAAAAACGACATGTTATACTATGTCTTCGAAAAATTGAAAAAAACGACATACTATACTATGTCGTCCGAATATTGAGAAAAAACGACATGTCGTCCGAAATATTGAAAAAACAACATACTATAGTATGTCGTCGAAATATTGAGAAAAAACGACGAAGTAAGTCGTCCGAAAAATTGAAAAAAACGATATACTATAGTATGTCGTCCGAAAATTGAAAAAAATGACATACTATACTATGTCGTTCGAAAAATGGAAAAAAACGACATACTATGTCGTCGAAAAATTGAAAAAAACACATACTATAGTATGTCGTCGAAATATTGAGAAAAAACGACATACCATAGTATGTATTTCGGACGACTATGTCGTGCAAAATATTGAGAAAAAACGACATACTATATATAGTCTGTGGTCGAAAAATTGAAAAAAATTTTTGTCCGAAATATTTGTCGTCGAAAATGGAAAAAAACGACATACTATAGTTTGTCGTCCAAAATATTGAGAAAAACGACATACTATATACTATGTCGTATATAGTATACTATGTCCGAAATATTGAAAAAAATGACATACTATAGTATGTCGTCGAAATATTGAGAAAAAACGACATACTATAGTATATTTCGGACGACTATGTAGTGCAAATATTGAGAAAAAACGACATACTATAGTCTGTGTCGAAAAATTGAAAAAAATGACATACTATAGTATGTCGTCCGAAATATTGAAAAAAATGACATACTATACTATGTCGTCCGAAATATTGAAAAAAACGACATACTATATACTATGTCGTATATAGTATACTATGTCCGAAATATTAAAAAAAACGACATACTAGTATGTCGTCGAAATATTGAGAAAAAACGACATACTATAGTATGTATTTCGGACGACTATGTCGTGCAAAATATTGAGAAAAAACGACATACTATAGTCTGTGGTCGAATAATTGAAAAAAATGACATACTATAGTTTGTCGTCGAAAAATTGAAAAAAACGACATACTATACTATGTCGTTTGAAAAATGGAAAAAACGACATGTTATACTATGTCTTCGAAAAATTGAAAAAAACGACATACTATACTATGTCGTCCGAAATATTGAGAAAAAACGACATGTCGTCCGAAATATTGAAAAAAACAACATACTATAGTATGTCGTCGAAATTTGAGAAAAAACGACGAAGTAAGTCGTCCGAAAAATTGAAAAAAACGATATACTATAGTATGTCGTCCGAAATATTGAAAAAAATGACATACTATACTATGTCGTTCGAAAAATGGAAAAAAACGACATACTATGTCGTCGAAATATTGAGAAAAAACGACATACCATAGTATGTATTTCGGACGACTATGTCGTGCAAAATATTGAGAAAAAACGACATACTATATATAGTCTGTGGTCGAAAAATTGAAAAAAATTTTGTCAATATTTGTCGTCGAAAAATTGAAAAAAAACGACATACTATAGTTTGTCGTCCAAAATATTGAGAAAAAAACGACATACTATAGTATGTCGTCCGAAATATTGAAAAAAATGACATACTATACTATGTCGTTCGAAAATGGAAAAAAACGACATACTATGTCGTCGAAAAATTGAAAAAAACGACATACTATATACTATGTCGTATATAGTATACTATGTCCGAAATATTGAAAAAAACAACATACTATAGTATGTCGTCGAAATATTGAGAAAAAACGACATACCATAGTACGTATTTCGGACGACTATGTAGTGCAAAATATTGAGAAAAAACGACATACTATAGTCTGTGGTCGAAAAATTGAAAAAATGACATACTATAGTATGTCGTCCGAAATATTGAAAAAAATGACATACTATACTATGTCGTCCGAAATATTGAAAAAAACGACATACTATATACTATGTCGTATATAGTATACTATGTCCGAAATATTAAAAAAAAACGACATACTAGTATGTCGTCGAAATATTGAGAAAAAACGACATACTATAGTATGTATTTCGGACGACTATGTCGTGCAAAATATGAGAAAAAACGACATACTATAGTCTGTGGTCGAAAAATTGAAAAAAATGACATACTATAGTTTGTCGTCGAAAAATTGAAAAAAACGACATACTATACTATGTCGTTTGAAAAATGGAAAAAAACGACATGTTATACTATGTCTTCGAAAAATTGAAAAAAACGACATACTATACTATGTCGTCCGAAATATTGAGAAAAAACGACATGTCGTCCGAAATATTGAAAAAAACATACTAGTATGTCGTCGAAATATTGAGAAAAAACGACGAAGTAAGTCGTCCGAAAAATTGAAAAAAACGATATACTATAGTATGTCGTCCGAAATATTGAAAAAAATGACATACTATACTATGTCGTTCGAAAAATGGAAAAAAACGACATACTATATACTTGTCGTATATAGTATACTATGTCCGAAATATTGAAAAAAACGACATACTATAGTAGGTCGTCGAAATATTGAGAAAAAACGACATACTATAGTATGTATTTCGGACGACTATGTCGTGCAAATATTGAGAAAAAAACGACATACTATAGTCTGTGGTCGAAAAATTGAAAAAAATGACATACTATAGTTTGTCGTCGAAAAATTGAAAAAAAAAACGACATACTATAGTATGTCGTCCGAAATATTGAGAAAAAACGACATACTATAGTAAGTCGTCCGAAAAATTGAAAAAAACGACATACTATAGTATGTCGTATATAGTATACTATGTCCGAAATATTGAAAAAAACGACATACTATAGTATGTCGTCGAAATATTGAGAAAAAACGACATACTAGTATGTGGTCGAAAAAATTGAAAAAAATGACATACTATTATGTCGTCCGAAACATTGAAAAAAACGACATACTATACTATGGCGTTTGAAAAATTGAAAAAAACGACATATTATACTATGTCGTCGAAAAATTGAAAAAAACGACATACTATACTATGTCGTTCGAAAAATTGAAAAAAACGACATTATATTATGTCGTCGAAAAATTTAAAAAAACGACATACTATATATGTATGTCTTCCGAAATATTGAAAACAACGACATACTGGTCGAAAATTGAAAAAAACGACATACTATACTATGTCGTCCGAAATATTGAAAAAAACGACATACTATACTATGTCGTTTGAAAAATTGAAAAAAAAACATATTATACTATGTCGTCGAAAAATTGAAAAAAACGACATACTTTAGTATGTCGTCCGAAATATTGAAAAAACGACATACTGTGGACGAAAAATTGAAAAAAACGACATACTATACAATGTCGTCCGAAATATTGAGAAAAAACTACGTCGTCCGAAAAATTGTAAAAAATGACATACTATACTATGTCGTCCGAAATATTGAAAAAACGACATACTATAGTATGTCGTCGAAAAATTTAAAAAACCGACATACTATATACTATGACGTGCAAAATATTGAGAAAAAACGACATACTAGTATGTGGTCGAAAAATTGAAAAAAATGACATACTATAGTTTGTCGTCGAAAAATTGAAAAAAATGACATACTATAGTTTGTCGTCGAAAAATGGAAAAAAACGACATGTTATACTATGTCTTCGAAAAATTGAAAAAAACGACATACTATACTATGTCGTCCGAAATATTGAGAAAAAACGACATGTCGTCCGAAATATTGAAAAAACAACATACTATAGTATGTCGTCGAAATATTGAGAAAAAACGACGAAGTAAGTCGTCCGAAAAATTGAAAAAAACGATATACTATAGTATGTCGTCCGAAAAATTGAAAAAAATGACATACTATACTATGTCGTTCGAAAAATGGAAAAAAACGACATACTATGTCGTCGAAAAATTGAAAAAAACAACATACTATAGTATGTCGTCGAAATATTGAGAAAAAACGACATACCATAGTATGTATTTCGGACGACTATGTCGTGCAAAATATTGAGAAAAAACGACATACTATATATAGTCTGTGGTCGAAAAATTGAAAAAAATTTTTGTCCGAAATATTTGTCGTCGAAAAATTGAAAAAAACGACATACTATAGTATGTCGTCGAAATATTGAGAAAAAACGACATACTATATAGTATGTCGTCCGAAATATTGAAAAAAATGACATACTATACTATGTCGTTCGAAAAATGGAAAAAAACGACATACTATGTCGTCGAAAAATTGAAAAAAACGACATACTATATACTATGTCGTATATAGTATACTATGTCCGAAATATTGAAAAAAACAACATACTATAGTATGTCGTCGAAATATTGAGAAAAAACGACATACTATAGTCTGTGGTCGAAATATTGAAAAAAATGACATACTATACTATGTCGTCCAAAATATTGAGAAAAAACGACATGTCGTCCGAAAAAAAAAAAAAAAACGACATACTATATACTATGTCGTATATAGTATACTATGTCCGAAATATTGAAAAAAACGACATACTATAGTATGTATTTCGGACGACTATGTCGTGCAAAATATTGAGAAAAAACGACATGTCGTCCGAAAAATTAAAAAAAACGACATACTATATACTTTGTCGTATATAGTATACTATGTCCGAAATATTGAAAAAAACGACATACTATAGTAGGTCGTCGAAATATTGAGAAAAAACGACATACTATAGTATGTTCGGACGACTATGTCGTGCAAAATATTGAGAAAAAACGACATACTATAGTCTGTGGTCGAAAAATTGAAAAAAATGACATACTATAGTTTGTCGTCGAAAAATTGAAAAAAACGACATACTGTAGTATGTCGTCCGAAATATTGAGAAAAAACGACATACTATAGTAAGTCGTCCGAAAAATTGAAAAAAAACGACATACTATAGTATGTCGTATATAGTATACTATGTCCGAAATATTGAAAAAAACGACATACTATAGTATGTCGTCGAAATATTGAGAAAAAACGACATACTAGTATGTGGTCGAAAAATTGAAAAAAATGACATACTATTGTATGTCGTCCGAAACATTGAAAAAAACGACATACTATACTATGGCGTTTGAAAAATTGAAAAAACGACATATTATACTATGTCGTCGAAAAATTGAAAAAAACGACATACTATACTATGTCGTTCGAAAAATTGAAAAAAACGACATTATATTATGTCGTCGAAAAATTTAAAAAAACGACATACTATATATAGTATGTCTTCCGAAATATTGAGAAACAACGACATACTGTGGTCGAAAAATTGAAAAAACGACATACTATACTATGTCGTCCGAAATATTGAGAAAAAACGTCGTCCGAAAAATTGTAAAAAACGACATACTATATACTATGTCGTGCAAAATATTGAGAAAAAACGACATACTAGTATGTGGTCGAAAAATTGAAAAAATGACATACTATTGTATGTCGTCCGAAATATTGAAAAAAACGACATACTATACTATGTCGTTTGAAAAATTGAAAAAACGACATATTATACTATGTCGTCGAAAAATTGAAAAAAACGACATACTATACTATGTTGTTCGAAAAATTGAAAAAAACGACATACTATATATAGTATGTCGTCCGAAATATTGAGAAAAAACGACATACTGTGGTCGAAAAATTGAAAAAAACGACATACTATACTATGTCGTCCGAAATATTGAGAAAAAAACTACGTCGTCCGAAAAATTGTAAAAAATGACATACTATACTATGTCGTCCGAAATATTGAAAAAAACGACATACTATAGTATGTCGTCGAAAAATTTAAAAAACCGACATACTATATACTATGACGTGCAAAATATTGAGAAAAAACGACATACTAGTATGTGGTCGAAAAATTGAAAAAAATGACATACTATAGTTTGTCGTCGAAAAATTGAAAAAAACGACATACTATAGTATGTTTTTTTTCAATTTTTGATGACATACTATATATAGTATGACGTTTTTTTCAATTTTTCGGACGACATACATATGTATGTACATATGTCGTCCGAAATATTGAGAAAAAAACGACATACTATAGTAAGTTGTCCGAAAAATTTAAAAAAACGACATACTGTGGTCGAAAAATTGAAAAAAAAACGACATACTATTGTATGTCGTCCGAAATATTGAAAAAACGACATACTATACTATGTCGTTTGAAAAATTGAAAAACGACATATTATACTATGTCCTCGAAAAATTGAAAAAAACGACATACTATACAATGTCGTCCGAAATATTGAGAAAAAACTACGTCGTCCGAAAAATTGTAAAAAATGACATACTATACTATGTCGTCCGAAATATTGAAAAAAACGACATACTATAGTATGTCGTCGAAAAATTTAAAAAACCGACATACTATATACTATGACGTGCAAAATATTGAGAAAAAACGACATACTAGTATGTGGTCGAAAAATTGAAAAAAATGACATACTATAGTTGTCGTCGAAAAATTGAAAAAAACGACATACTATAGTATGTTGTTTTTTGTCAATTTTTTGATGACATACTATATATAGTATGACGTTTTTTTCAATTTTTTCGGACGACATACATATGTATGTACATATGTCGTCCGAAATATTGAGAAAAAAACGACATACTATAGTAAGTTGTCCGAAAATTTAAAAAAACGACATACTGTGGTCGAAAAATTGAAAAAAACGACATACTATTGTATGTCGTCCGAAATATTGAAAAAAAACGACATACTATACTATGTCGTTTGAAAAATTGAAAAAAAAACATATTATACTATGTCGTCGAAAAATTGAAAAAAACGACATACTTTAGTATGTCGTCCGAAATATTGAGAAAAAAACGACATACTGTGGACGAAAAATTGAAAAAAACGACATACTATACAATGTCGTCCGAAATATTGAGAAAAAACTACGTCGTCCGAAAAATTGTAAAAAATGACATACTATACTATGTCGTCCGAAATATTGAAAAAAACGACATACTATAGTATGTCGTCGAAAAATTTAAAAAACCGACATACTATATACTATGACGTGCAAAATATTGAGAAAAAACGACATACTAGTATGTGGTCGAAAAATTGAAAAAAATGACATACTATAGTTTGTCGTCGAAAAATGGAAAAAAACGACATGTTATACTATGTCTTCGAAAAATTGAAAAAAACGACATACTATACTATGTCGTCCGAAATATTGAGAAAAAACGACATGTCGTCCGAAATATTGAAAAAAACAACATACTATAGTATGTCGTCGAAATATTGAGAAAAAACGACGAAGTAAGTCGTCCGAAAAATTGAAAAAAACGATATACTATAGTATGTCGTCCGAAAAATTGAAAAAAATGACATACTATACTATGTCGTTCGAAAAATGGAAAAAAACGACATACTATGTCGTCGAAAAATTGAAAAAAACAACATACTATAGTATGTCGTCGAAATATTGAGAAAAAACGACATACCATAGTATGTATTTCGGACGACTATGTCGTGCAAAATATTGAGAAAAAACGACATACTATATATAGTCTGTGGTCGAAAAATTGAAAAAAATTTTGTCCGAAATATTTGTCGTCGAAAAATTGAAAAAAACGACATACTATAGTTTGTCGTCCAAAATATTGAGAAAAAACGACATACTATATAGTATGTCGTCCGAAATATTGAAAAAAATGACATACTATAGTATGTCGTCCGAAATATTGAAAAAAATGACATACTATACTATGTCGTCCGAAATATTGAAAAAAACGACATACTATATACTATGTCGTATATAGTATACTATGTCCGAAATATTAAAAAAAACGACATACTAGTATGTCGTCGAAATATTGAGAAAAAACGACATACTATAGTATGTATTTCGGACGACTATGTCGTGCAAAATATTGAGAAAAAACGACATACTATAGTCTGTGGTCGAAAAATTGAAAAAAATGACATACTATAGTTTGTCGTCGAAAATTGAAAAAAACGACATACTATACTATGTCGTTTGAAAAATGGAAAAAAACGACATGTTATACTATGTCTTCGAAAAATTGAAAAAAACGACATACTATACTATGTCGTCCGAAATATTGAGAAAAAACGACATGTCGTCCGAAATATTGAAAAAAACAACATATATAGTATGTCGTCGAAATATTGAGAAAAAACGACGAAGTAAGTCGTCCGAAAAATTGAAAAAAACGATATACTATAGTATGTCGTCCGAAATATTGAAAAAAATGACATACTATACTATGTCGTTCGAAAAATGGAAAAAAACGACATACTATATACTTTGTCGTATATAGTATACTATGTCCGAAATATTGAAAAAAACGACATACTATAGTAGGTCGTCGAAATATTGAGAAAAAACGACATACTATAGTATGTATTTCGGACGACTATGTCGTGCAAAATATTGAGAAAAAACGACATACTATAGTCTGTGGTCGAAAAATTGAAAAAAATGACATACTATAGTATGTCGTCCGAAATATTGAAAAAAATGACATACTATACTATGTCGTCCGAAATATTGAAAAAAACGACATACTATATATGTCGTATATAGTATACTATGTCCGAAATATTAAAAAAACGACATACTAGTATGTCGTCGAAATATTGAGAAAAAACGACATACTATAGTATGTATTTCGGACGACTATGTCGTGCAAAATATTGAGAAAAAACGACATACTATAGTCTGTGGTCGAAAAATTGAAAAAAATGACATACTATAGTTTTCGTCGAAAATTGAAAAAACGACATACTATAGTATGTCGTTTGAAAAATGGAAAAAAACGACATGTTATACTATGTCTTCGAAAAATTGAAAAAAACGACATACTATACTATGTCGTCCGAAATATTGAGAAAAAACGACATGTCGTCCGAAATATTGAAAAAAACAACATACTATAGTATGTCGTCGAAATATTGAGAAAAAACGACGAAGTAAGTCGTCCGAAAAATTGAAAAAAATGACATACTATACTATGTCGTTCGAAAAATGGAAAAAAACGACATACTATGTCGTCGAAAAATTGAAAAAAACAACATACTATAGTATGTCGTCGAAATATTGAGAAAAAACGACATACCATAGTATGTATTTCGGACGACTATGTCGTGCAAAATATTGAGAAAAAACGACATACTATATATAGTCTGTGGTCGAAAAATTGAAAAAAATTTTTGTCCGAAATATGTCGTCGAAAATTGAAAAAAACGACATACTATAGTTTGTCGTCCAAAATATTGAGAAAAAACGACATACTATATAGTATGTCGTCCGAAATATTGAAAAATGACATACTATACTATGTCGTTCGAAAATGGAAAAACGACATACTATGTCGTCGAAAAATTGAAAAAAACGACATACTATATACTATGTCGTATATAGTATACTATGTCCGAAATATTGAAAAAAACAACATACTATAGTATGTCGTCGAAATATTGAGAAAAACGACATACTATAGTCTGTGGTCGAAATATTGAAAAAAATGACATACTATACTATGTCGTCCAAAATATTGAGAAAAACGACATGTCGTCCGAAAAATTAAAAAAAACGACATACTATATACTATGTCGTATATATATACTATGTCCGAAATATTGAAAAAAACGACATACTATAGTATGTATTTCGGACGACTATGTCGTGCAAAATATTGAGAAAAAACGACATGTCGTCCGAAAATTAAAAAAAACGACATACTATATACTTTGTCGTATATATAATACTCCGAAATATTGAAAAAAACGACATACTATAGTAGGTCGTCGAATATTGAGAAAAAACGACATACTATAGTATGTATTTCGGACGACTATGTCGTGCAAAATATTGAGAAAAAACGACATACTATAGTCTGTGGTCGAAAAATTGAAAAAAATGACATACTATAGTTTGTCGTCGAAAAATTGAAAAAAATGACATACTATAGTTTGTCGTCCGAAATATTGAGAAAAAACGACATACTATAGTAAGTCGTCCGAAAATTGAAAAAAACGACATACTATAGTATGTCGTATAGTATACTATGTCCGAAATTTGAAAAAAACGACATACTATAGTATGTCGTCGAAATATTGAGAAAAAATGACATACTATAATGTATTTCGGATGACTATGTCGTGCAAAATATTGAGAAAAAACGACATACTGTGGTCGAAAATTGAAAAAAATGACACAATAATTTTTCGTCGAAAAATTGAAAAAACGACATACTGTGGTCGAAAAATTGAAAAAAACGACATACTATAGTATGTCGTCCGAAATATTGAAAAAAAACGACATCTATATATAGTATGTGGTCGAAAATTGAAAAAAACAACACTATATATAGTATGTCGTTATATATATATATATATATATATATATATATATATATATATATATATATATATATATTATATTTATTTATTATATATATATATATATATATATATATATATATATAAGTCAGATAAATTAGCAAAAAGGGCTTTTGATGAGGCAATAACCATGAAAATACCTATTGGGAAAGGGAAGGAAAATCCATTATTAAGAGTAAAGAAATGGAAATTTGGCAAAAAAGGTGGAATGAAGATAAGAAAGGAAGGAATTATATAAATACAGAAGTCAGTAGTAAGTAGAAATATTAAGGAGAGAAATAATGATTAGATTAACAGTAGGGCATACATATTGAAATGATACTTTATATTTAATAAGGAAGAAAACAATGATATGTGTGAAGAATGTGGAGAGAATGTAAACATAGAACATGTATTAATGAACTGTAAAACATGAATGTGAAAGGGAGAAATTGAGAAGAATAGTTGGAAGGACAGATCAAGAATGGAGTTTGAAAGGAATACTGGGGAATGATGGAAATATAATGGATATTTGCATATTAAGGAAAGCACTATTTATTTATCTTCAAAATAAAAAAATAGAATCTGACTGATGTGAAATACTGTTGCTTCACACTCGTGTACAGTAGGTGGCGGTATGCACCTTAAAGTTGCTTGCGATCCGCCATAATAGAAAAGAAGAAGAAGGGGGCAGAAGGCTAAGTTAGCAGTTAGCTGGATTCCAGTTCCTGATCGGCTCCCTTGTTGCTCTCTTGGTGTTTCTGCTGTTATTTCTTAAATCTTCTTCCTATTTTAACATGAAATCAGTGTTTTATCTGTCAGTGTGAACTAGAAGCAGCTCCACAGAGATGAGAACATCCCAGAGACTCTGAGCGGAGCTAACGATGCTAACTGACTAGCAGCAGCTTGTTTTACTCAGTGATTCTGGTGAATGTTAATGTTCTGATTGATTAGCTGCTGCTTTTGTCCAGTGATGGTGACAATATTTGATCAGTTCATTTACAGAACCAAGTGGGTTTTAGTGGAACCGCATTACACGGTCCTGGTCTGATCTCTCTGACAGAATCTAAACAGCTGATTGAGAATCTTCATCCAGAGCTGGAAGTGAGAGGATGAGGAGCTGAGGCACTTCAAGATGCGGGACCCCCGCAGGGAGGGAGGAGACCAGAGGAGGGTCAGCTGCTGCTGAAGGTCAGCCCCAGGAAGTGGAGGCGGCTGCTTCCTGCTGTGTGTGTGTTGTGAAGGCTGAGGTTCTGCTGGTGTGTTCCAGGTCACGCTGAGGTGGTCCGCTTCCTGCTGGAGGCCTGTAAGGTCAACCCGGTCCCCAAGGACAGGTAGGAGCGTCTCCAGGGACACAGAGACACTGAGGACCAGTTCAGACCTGGTCCTCAGTGTCTCCATGTTTATTTCCTGTCTGCTGACATCTTTCCTCCTTTCCTTTGACCTTCCTTCCTTCTCTCTCCATATTTCCTTCTTCATTTCCTTCTTTTTCACTTCCTTTTTACTCTCCTTACTTTGTTCTTCTTACTTCCTTCCTTCATTTCCTCTCTCTTGTTTCTTTTCTTCCTTCATTTTGTTATTTTTTAGCATCAAACTTTGTCCTGAAAGCGTTCCAGCAGCGTTTTCATGGTGTTGTCGTGTTTTGCGTGCAGGTGGGGCAACACGCCGATGGACGAGGCGGTGCACTTCGGCCATCACGACGTGGTCACCATCCTCAGAGACTACCACACCCAGTACAGCCCTCAGGATGCCGCTGCCACCGCCGCGACTCGCAGAGCGCCGAGAAGAACCTGGACGGCATGCTGTGACTTCCTGGAGGCTCCTTCAGTATAAAAGCTCCTCATCATGTTTATCTGTTCTGCCAGATTGAATGGACCGGTTCTGACCGAGCCGCAGTCAGAAGGGATGAATGTTCAGGTGGCAGGAAGTGTTACCACGGTAACGACCTTCACCAGAACCAGTAAGACCTGCTGGGTGAAGTTCTGGTCCAAGATTCGGCTGAATCCTGAATATTCTCCCTGCTGATGGCAAGTTTGAGGTGTCTGTGTGTGTATGTGTGTGTGTGGGTGTGTGTGTGTGTGTGTGTGGGTGTGTGTGTGTGTATATATGTGTGTGTGGGGTGTGTGTGTGTGTGTGTGGGTGTGTGTGTATATATGTGTGTGTGGGGTGTGTGTGTGTGTATATATGTGTGTGTGTGTGTGGGGTGTGTGTGTGTGTGTGTGTGTATATATGTGTGTGTGGGGTGTGTGTGTGTGTGTGGGTGTGTGTGTATATATGTGTGTGTGGGGTGTGTGTGTGTGTGTGTGTGTGTGGGGTGTGTGTGTGTGTGTGTGGTATGTGTGTGTGTATATATGTGTGTGTGTGTGTGTGTATATATGTGTGTGTGTGTGTGTGTGTGTGTGTGTGTGTTCCACTCAGGACGCTGACACGCTTTCCGATGCAGATTGTTTCTGACTCATACTTGAAGAGTCCGGTTCTGTTTTTGTGCTGAAAGTTTGAAACAATCATGTTTTATTTGTTTTTTTCTCCCAAATCCAAACTTTAGAAAAAGGAGGATCATTCCAGAAGTCGGGTCAGAACCGGCGGGTAGTGGGGTCAAAGGTCACTGAGGAAGCACAAAGCTGCGGCGCGGCGCGGTCCGAGCTGCAGCTCTTTGGATCATGTGACGTTTTGTTTCTGAATGTAACGTTTTGTTCTGGTTCTTCTTGTGTATTTATGCCGCTGAGCCACCAGCAGATATTTATCCAAATAAAAACTAAATATATAAAAACAAACTGAATTCCTGTCATTTAATTCCTAATAATTTCATCTGACATTCAGGAATTAAAACAACTGCTTCTAAATGTTTCTGACTTTCCAGACTTTTTATTTTATGTTTTATATTTTCAAACGTTTCTTTTTTATATATACAAATTTTATATGTCATTAGAGTCGGTTGTGTTTTAACTAAACCTCATTTTATTTTTTCTCTTCTATTTCCAACCAGGTGAGGCTAAATTTCAAAAGTTAAAGTTAGATTTTTGTATTTCATGAATTTGCAGAGAAAAGTTTTTCTTTTCTCCCTTTGCAACAGAACTGAAACACTGGGAATATTTTGTGTTTTTACAAAGTTGCAACTGATCATTGGATGGAAAATCAATATTTTCCTTCTGGTTTCAATGATCTTAAAAGTTCCCAACATGTGAGGAGAAATAAAAAGCCTCCAAGTGAAGAAGTAAAAGTGGAGCTGCAGATGAAGTGAAATTGTTCCAGATCTCCTCCGTTGTTGTTCTGAACATGTTGAGCAGTAAATGTTGGTTCTGCTTTCCTGCCCAGATGCATCAGCTCAGTTTGGACCTTCTGGATCCTGAACTTTGAGTTTTTCTCCTGGATCAGAGACGATTCTGAAGCCACGCCTCCAGTCGTCACGGTCGACGCCCCTTTTTCACCAAAATCCTCCAAAACAGAAGACAAGTTTTAAAAAAAAAGCATTTTAGTGTAGATGAGCGAGGAGAGAGGAATACAGGCTGCTTATCTAAAGGTTGTTGGTTCGAGTCCAGCAAGGATCTTGTTGCGTTTTGACTCAAATAAAGGAAAAATTCAAGTAAAATCGGTAGAGTTCAGGACTCGAACCTGCAACCTGTGGACTCCCAGTCCACGTCTTATTCCTCTGAGCTACTGCTCATTACAAAATAAATAATTTCCGCGTAAATTTGTCACGAAAAAATCACCACATTTTCACACTTTGTCAAATTTTGTGGAAAAACCTGGCGAGGGAAGAAAAGAGGCGAGGAAACGTGTTGATCAGAGAGTTGATGACAGCTTGGAGCTTCAGGTCTTCAGATTCTCTTCATCTTCAGACCAAAGACTTTCCAGATTCTCTGCAGCGACTCGTTGGGCTCCTGCAGACCTTCGTCTGTTCAGCAGTAAATCCACCAGCAGGACTCGGCTTCTCACAGACTCCAGCTTTATTTCTTCATCTTTACACAGAAATACTTTCTCTGGGCCTCCACCTCAGAGGGAACAATTAAAGCCCGACAAGCCGAGCAGAGTCACATTGATACAAACAGGAGAGTTTTCAGAGTCTTCAGCAGTGATGAAGGTAAGTTAGACTAATTAAAGCAGAGCTCTGCAGCCTGCAGCTCATTAGGACTAAAGATCACAAACTCAAGTTTGACAAAGAAAACATACAAATTTAACCATTTTACACTTTTTAGTGAAAATTACTTTTTCATTTTCACAACAAAATGACTTTAAAAGTGTTTAAGTAACAAAATGTGATAAATAACAAAATCACATTTTGAATATTTTTCACTTTACACATTTTGCAACAAATAATTCAGTTTATTTTTAAATGAGACAATAAAATTTAATAATTCATTTTATCAATTAATCAATTAATAATTGTAGATTTTTATTTTTTTACATAATTGAGTCAAAAACTGCAGTTTAATAAGTTCTGGGTAGAAAATAATTACAAACAAGATTTTATTTGATCTTAAATGTAAAATTATAGATTTTTTTTTTGAATGGTTGTTTTTTAAAGAAAATTAACACTTGAATAAATACTGAAGTTATTGATTCACTGATTACCAAATTAGCTGACTATTATTTTAATAATTGATTATTCATCATTTTATTTCGATTTATTTTTCCTGATATTAAAATAAAAATCATGTGCAAATATAAACATCCTATATAAAAAAATTTAGCACAAATTCCTCAAAAATCTTTTTTGAGAACGTTTTGTGTTTCTCTTTTTAATAAAAACCTTAAAGTAAAAATAAAATATTTCCTCTAACAGTTAAAACAGATAAAATGAAGTAAATATTTTAAAATGTCATTTTGTGGCTCTGGACCCGTTTTATTTACCTGGAAAAGCAAAAAATGTCTCTGGATTGGAAAGCTGCACAGAGCTGGACTAAACAAAGCCCACCATGACGAGGACGCGGAGCGCAAACGGGCCGAACAGAACCACCAGGAGCGACGAAGAAACAGAACCAAGACCAGAACCAGTATCAGGATCAAGACCAGGAGGGACCGGGAAACGGTGGCAGATCGTCTTCAGTTCTCATCCTGAGATTCTGGACTGAGGAAAAACAAGAACTAATTAATTCATCTGAAATAGAACCAGTTCAGTTCAGAACCGTTCATGTTCAAAGTTCTTTTCTTACTACGTAGTTCTCATAAACTGAGCAGAAAAAAGAAATAAAAAACAATCGTCACATACTAACTGTGAGGAAAGAAAGAAAACAGAAAATGTAAAAAATGAGAGATGAATTTAAATCTTAAATGAAGTTAATATATTGGTATAAATATTAGGATTTTGTGATGTTGCAACGTTTAAGCACTTTATTAAATAAAATCATTTCACTTTAAAAATGGAGGTGATTTTTAGAATAAATAAAAAGTTTGCCAGAGGATGAAATTGTCAATATCATAATTTAACTTTTCATCAAATTTTATAAGATTAAAACTTGTGGAACAGATTTATTGTACAAAATTCAGTTTTGAAAATCTTTCTAAAAACATTCATGAAGTTGCAATTGAAAAAATGTCTCAAGAACACAAAACAGGAATTAATATTTATTTTAGATTTTCTTTTACAGAAACTCATTAGAGAAAACTTAATAGATAATTATGAAATTAATGTCAAATCTGCTGTGGAATAGAAAGTTATTTGGTTCTATTATTTATTTGTAGTTTATTATTTTTGGATGTGGGCTACTATCACAATTTGAGTAAACACGTCATCGAGAGGTGCAGGCTGCAGAGTGAGGCCCAGCCTCTTCACTGACGTCATCATCGTGGGACCATTTAAGATGTGAGACATGCGCAGTTCTGACTGTTTGCAATAAAGTAAGCGGTGGTTTTCCTCCTGGTTCAACTGAATAGTGAATAAAGTGACTTTCTCCGACTTTTCCTGCCCTTATGACGCCAACCAGAGGAAACTGCAACATTAATAACAAAGAGCTCGACATTTCCCAACCAGAACTTCGAATCAAAGATGAGAGTCCGAGTGGCGGAATGTTTACGAAGCAACACAAAATGACACTTTTATTAAAGCGCAGCTAACAACCTGCATGGGTCCAGATGCTCGGTCACAATATGACACAAATAAATAGAAAAACCAACAACTTACCGAGCAAAGCAGGTCGGTTTTAAATGAAATACAGAACCGGTGTTGACGTTCTTCTTCTTCTTCTACAGGGTGTCAGTGGCGGCTGCAAACCAACTTCAGGTGCATTACCGCCACCTACAGGCCAATCAGAGAAGCACTCACCTGTACGGTCAGAAGAGAAGCTGGAAACAGAAGTTCAGGTTTGACATTAAAGTTTTTATTGCTTCTTCTACTTTTATTTAATATTATCGTTCAAGATACGTTTGCCCAACGTAGAATACATGCAATGCACATTATGCAGGAAAAAATTATCTAAAATCTGGCACATATCATTATTTGAATGCAAGCGTTTAACTTTGTGTTGAAGCTGGTGGGACGAGGAAGAGGAAGCGCTGATGCAGCCACAGTTACTACAAGGCCTTTTCATTTATTAGTGCTAAGAATAATAAAATATCTTTATTTGGCCTCAACTCTCACGATGAGGCCAAATAATGAGTTTTCTGCTGAATCCATGAAAAAAGATGCTCAGCTTCGGATCTGCTTCACTAAAAGCAAAATCTAAATACTGAAGGTTTTCAATATTTAATCTAGTTTTGTTTTTAGTCTGTGAGTCACGTAACGTCATGTGGAAAAGAAACTGAAAGCAACTTTGGTTTCCTTCAGAACAGCGTCCATTTTTGAGTCGCAGGAGGAAAACAACTTACCGTGTTAATAACAGTAAGTGTTGTCTCTCCGTGTCTCTCCGTGTCTCTCCGTGTCTCTCTCGGCTCTCTGGATCCTTTCTAACCGATGAACCACCGCAGTTTCCCGGGTTCTCCACCACCGGGTCGCTCGGCTTCAGTTTACTTTATTAACTTCCTCATCTAGACAGGAATTAGTCACGGGTTAAATAAAATGCTTTATTGTGAGCATTTCACCATTTCATTTCACTAATAGGTTGATTTGTGGTAATAACACTGTTACTGATGATTGACACATTTGTGAGGTAAACATGCAGATTGAAGCCGCACAGCGGCGTCATGCGGTTGAGGCCCGCACGTTAGTCAACGCAGAAGGTCTCGCGCAGTTTCCGCGCCCGTCCATCAGGCGTACTGATATGGATCTGCAAAAGATCTGGTGCAGATCGGTGGATGTAGAGGAGATATAGTCCGTTTTCACAGGATGAAAAATAATCATAGAATTTCAGTAAAACATACAGCAGAAAAACAGGTGACTGCCTGTTGAAGTGGGCGGGCAAAGGTGATGTCATCAAGTGACCGTGTGAATGTGATCAGGACTGGTCTGCAGAGAGATATAGGAAGTTTGATGCAGCTGTGATCTTGCATTTGGAAGTTATTGAATCTTGATGTTTCAGGGGAATAGTCAAAGTTAGTTTCGACCATATGTATGAAGGAGACCCAATGATGATCAATCACAGTAACTTTGGTGACTCAGTGAGTTTCTGTGCAGGAGATACAACAGTTGATATTTTTATGGTGAGCAGTGAACTTTGACCCCTGTGACAGAGCTAAATATATTCACCACTTCATAGGAGATGTTCACTCCTTCATTCACCTGATTCACTCTGATCCTCTGAACACATGATGGGAACCAGCTTTCTGCTTCCAGTTACTGGAACTGGATCACTGGGACTGACTGGTTCTGGTTTCTCTCTCAAAAGGTCCAGAAGATGGAAGATCTGGATCTAAAAGAACCTCCAGGATCCATCAGTCCGTCTATGAGGAGTGACTGGTCCAAAGATGATAATCCATACTTCAGTAATGAACCTGGACCCTCAGACAGAAAGTAAGAAACCAGTTTCTATCTGATTCATGTGAATCTATAGAGATAAAATATAAATTAACTGGTTGATCTCAGTGTTTTAATAAACAGTAATTTAATTTTCTTACTTATTAATTTAAAGTTAGACATGAAGGATGTTGGTCAGTAAATCAGTTTGAATGAATTAATATGGATTAAAATGTTGCATGAAACAAAACATGTGAGGAGCAACAATTCAGATTGTCTGTAAACCCACTGAAGCAGTGAAACCACATCTTCCAGACTGGGAACACTGGCATCAGTCATCATACCAAATATAATCAATGAAGTACTTAAAACCAGAAATCATCAATGTTCTGAGGTTCTGTTCTGACCCAGTTTCTGGTCCCTGGTTCTTTGTGGACCTTCATGAACATGTTCAGCTCCAGCCTGTTGCTAGTGAATATTTCAGTGATGAAGAAATGTCTTCACAGGAGCAGCTTTAGTGAGGAGCTTCCATCCTGCTGTGCTTTGGGTCAGAATGTTCTGATGATCCGGCTGGACCAGCTGCCCCAGTGTGGGAAACGACCCAGAACAGATCCAGACTCCTGACGGCCAATCAGAGCAGCCGTGCTCCAGGTGAGACTGAACATGTCCAATCAGAGCTTCTTCCTTCCAGATCCACGTCTTTAGTTGAGATTTGAACATTTAAGGATTAAAAGTTTTATGTCTCAGTAACTCGACTTAATAAACTATTCATTTAATTTCAGCCTGTTCAAAAATGGCCACAAGATAAATGTACAAATTGACTTTATTTTGTTCATTTTAAAATGATAAATGAAGACTCTTACTCTGAAGGTCGTGTTGCAGCAAGTTAAATAATCATAATATGAATCTGCACATTTTAGTTAAAATCATAGACATCGTAAAACTCATAGCTGAAGGGTTTCTGTATTTCTGTTTTCTCCTACATATTATGTTGTTTCTAAGTTATTTAAGTGCCATAAGGTCTGTATTATTATCATTATAATAATTATTATTATTGTTTTTAATTTTAAAATGAGCAGCTCTAAATAAAACATTTCATAGAATCAATTTGATGATTCTTACAGATAATTTTATTTGGTTTCAGCACATTATGAGTTTAAGGGGAATGAAATAGCAGAAAGGATGGCTCAGGGTATTGGTTGATATTAATGTTATGTTTAGAATAACAGAATAAAGTGAATAATAAAACAATAAAAGAAGAGAGGTGACAAAAGTTCTAGGTCAGCAAATTGCCCACCTGCCAATATGGTTAATCTGATTCTGCTGAAAAGGATTTTTATCCTACTTTTATTGGTTATTACACCAGGCCGTTAAGGTTCTGCTGGAAAATTGCATCTTACAATTCAGGAAATGACTAAAGGACAATTCCACGTAATTTCTCGCCACATTGAGCATCTTTAATGTGATCTACTTCAAAAACTAAAATGGTTTTCACGAGGCAGAAAGTGATTTTGAGCAACCTCAGAGGTCACTGAAGTCTCTGAAAAGCTCCTGGTTCAAGGTTGAGGTTCAGCCTGGAGATGATGGTAAATGTAGAATATAATAAGGAGTTATGTTACAGAAAAGCTTCTTCAGGAAGTGAATAATTTGTGATCCAAACGTTGTTGGAGAAGAATCAGGCAGATGAATGTGAGGACAGCAGAGCTGCAGCAGCAACAGAGGAGTGGAGGACAATCTGGGGACCAACAACTAGAACAGAAACCTTTATTCACTCTGACAAAATAACACAGACTGCATTATATATATTTACAGTATAAATGCAAAATGTAATGACACTAACAATCTGAGGAAAGTCATTTTAAATGTGAACATTATCGACATAATGAGTCATTTCTTTGGCAGATTAAACCTTTTTCTCCAGATTTCTTTCATAAAGGCTGAAAAATGAAGGGTGGAAACATTTTTCTGTTTCTATAAGGACAATGATGACATGATGCAGAAGAGTTGATGTTACTGAAAACTCCTGGATTCAATGACTCTGATGGTTTTGTTCCAACTTTATCACTGCATCATGTTTTTTACTACATTTGTCTTCTGTGTTTCATTTTTAAGTCTGAATTGTAAATGTGTGGCAGTGAGCATGTAGAAACAGTAAAAACAGAGAGAGAATGAAACATGTCCATACATAGAGTAAGGAATATTCAGAACAATTCAAAGAGCATCAAACGTTATAAAACTGCGTTTTGAAGCCAAAATACCTTAGAAATATTCAGAGCCAACCATGAGAATCAAGTCATTTCAAAATAAAACTCAGTTTCACACAAAGACGCAGCTTAAATGTTTGGCTGTTGAACTGAATTGTTCAAAGTGGCAATAAAGTTAATAATCTATCAGCAGCTTCACAAATCTCTTTTATAAACATTACATTACCAAGACACATTAAAACAAACCTTTATCTTGGATTCTTTCTATTCTCCCTCTTTTCTTTCTCCCTGAATGATAAATCATTTTTTTAGACATTGTTTTCCAACTTATCTTCTGATCAGAGCTTTGGACGTTTGGATCGGTTCTGGAAGCACCAGGAGTCATTTTTATTCTTTTGGTCTATAAAACTATGATTTCTACATACATTATCAAATATATTGTAACAAATCAATTCATGAGGAAATTGTGTGATTATGTCATTGTGATGAAATTGAAATGGATATAAAATAAATCAGGTCCACTGATGGGGCCCCTTGGAGGCCCTGGGGCTGCTTAGTTTCTTGGGCCGGCTCTGAGACTGACGTTGGGATAACTTTCTCTAATTATTGAATTATGTTTCCTTCATCGAAGTTTATGAAGAAGAACCAAACTGGTCACTTTATTAGTCCAGCAAATTGTTTTTATTTTGTTTATTTTCTTTCTTTTTTCAGATATTGTTGGTCAGTATCAGCCTGAACTTAAAGCGTCTCTGAAGATGATGTTCCAAAGTCTCTCTGAAGGCGTCGCTGAACATGGAAATAAAACCGATCTGAACCAGATCTACACTGAGCTCTACATCACAGAGGGGTCAACTAGAGAGGTCAACCAGGAACATGAGGTCAGACGCATTGAAACAGCATCCAGGAAACAAGAAACAGTCAGAAGAGAAGACATCTTTAAAGTCCCACCTGGAGGAGATCAACCAATCAGAACAGTGATGACCATGGCGTGGCCGGCATTGGGAAAACACTGTTAACACAGAAGTTCACTCTGGACTGGGCTGAAGGCAAACCAACCAGAACATTGAGTTCATATTTCCATTCACCTTCAGAGAACTGAATTTACTGAGAGAAGAAAAGTTCAGCTTATTAGAACTGATTCATGAACGTTTCACTAAAACCAAAGGAATCAGAAACTTTGAATCGTTCCAGGTTCTGTTCATCTTTGATGGTCTGGATGAAAGTCGATTTAGTCTGGATTTCAAGAACAATCTGATCCTGACTGATGTTACAGAGTCCAGCTCAGTGGATGTTCTGCTGACAAACCTCATCAGGAGGAAACTGCTTCCCTCTGCTCTCCTCTGGATAACCACACGACCTGCAGCAGCCAATCAGATCCCTGCTCAGTGTGTTGACATGGTGACAGAGGTCAGAGGGTTCACTGACCCCAGAAGGAGGAATACTTCAGGAAGAGATTCAGAGATGATGAAGAGAAGGCCAGCAGGATCATCTCCCACATCCAGAAATCCAAAGTCTCCACATCATGTGTCACATCCCCGTCTTCTGCTGGATCACTGCTAAAGTTCTGGAGGATGTGATGAAGACCAGAGAGAGAGAGAAACTACCCAACACTCTGACTGAGATGTACATAGAGTTTTCTGAAGGTCCAACTGAAAATCAAGGAGGAAAAGTATGATGGAGGAAAAAGAGCAAATCTATCTGGAGTCCAGAGAACAGGAAGCTGATTGAGTCTCTAGGAAAACTGGCTTTGATCAGCTGCTGAAGGGAAACCTGATCTTCTATGACAAAGAGCTCAAACGGTGCGGCATCAACATCCAAGATGCTGCGTTGTTCTCAGGAGTTTTCACTGAGATGTTTAAAAGAGAGAGAGGGACACGCGACGTCTCCGTCTACTCCTTTGTTCATCTGAGCATCCAGGAGTTTCTGGCTGCAGTCTACATGCTCCACTGCTTCACCAGCAGGAAGTCAGAGGAGATCAAGACGTTCCTGGGAGACGAATACAGCGAAACATCTCTAGATGAGTTCATGAAGAAAGTCATGGAGAAATCCCTCAGGAGTCAAAATGGCCACCTGGACCTGTTTGTCCGCTTCCTTCATGGTCTCACTGTGGAGTCCAACCAGAGAGTCTTAAAAGATCTGCTGGGTCAGACAGAGACCAGTCCAGAAACCATCCAGAGAATCATCACCAACCTGAAGGAGATGAACACTGATAGAATCTCTCCTGACAGAAGCATCAACATCTTCCACTGTCTGGTGGAGATGAACGACGTCTCATTTTATCAGGAGATCCAACGGCTGCTGGATTCAGGGAAGGAGCTCTCAGACTGACTGTTCAGCTCTGGCCTTCATGCTGCAGATGTCAGAGGTTCTGGATGAGTTGGACCTGGAGAAGTACAACACATCAGATGCAGGACAACTGAGACTGGTTCCAGCTGTGAGGAACTGCAGAAAGGCTCGGTGAGTCCAGATGTTTTCATTGTGTGATGCTGATTCAGCTCTATTGTCCTCCTGTTTCTTCTTCTGTCTTCAAGTTGATTCTGGATGTTTTTGCTCTTTATCTACTTCCTTCATCCTCTGGATTATTTTTCATAAACTTTATATTTGTTGTTTTTATAGTTTCAGAAATATAAATACTTTGAACATTCAAACCTCCACTAACAAAAGCTGCAAAGTATCTTGTTGAACAAAGACAATTAAATAATAAACAATAAAACCCAAAGTGAGAACTTTCACAATAAAACTAGATGATTACATTGATCCTCCAGTTGGTTCCAGGTTCAGGTTTCTTCTCTTCCAATATTTTTATTGATCAGCAGAAAGTCTTCATGACAGTCAGTCTCTCCACTGGATGAATTTCCTTAATTATTTCCTTCCAGTCTAATGTGAATGTTCTGATGATCATCATCATCATCATCATCAGTGTTGCATGTTATTCGCCCAGGAAAACATTAAAACATTCTGGGAGGAAATTTCACATGTTCTCTGATGAGATTAAAATAAGTTTGTGTCAAACTGACTGTCTGTTCGTGTCTGCTGCTCCTTTGTGGTGTTAATTTAAAAACTCAGCATGCAGAAGCTGCTGGTTGCTTATCTTGACTCTGAGAGCATTCTGCTAAAGAAACCAGGTTCTGCAGAGCAAGAGAGACGTTTTGTAACAAGCAGAAATATTAAGTAGGGAACTGGTTACAGGTCTGAGAACAAACACAAGCGTTCGGTTCCCCATGTACACTCAATCAATCAATCAATCAATCAGTCAGTCTGATTGATTGATGTACACTCACTGCTAAGTTAATGATGAATATTCATCAATATTTATCTTATGCTAGTCGACACATACAGTTACATTTAGCTATCAAGCTGCAGCATTTATGATGCTGCACTATGCTGCAGCATCATAAATGCTGCAGCATAGTGCAGCATCATAAATGCTGCACTATGCTGCAGCACTTATGATGCTGCAGCTCGTGGTAAAAATGAGTCAATTTTTTAAAATAAAGTGTTTATCAGAAAACCTAAAGATCAAATCAGGATTGATTTAACACCAGAGACAGAAAATAGAGCAAAAGGTGATTTGAACTGCAGTTGGAACAATTATTGACAATATATACAGGGTTAAAGTTCATCAATAACTGGTTCAATCCTCCATTAATCACAAACACTAAAAAATAAGTTGATTAAATTCATTAAAAATGTCCAAATGCTGATAAAGATCCAGTTCAGTTTCACCAAACCAAGAACCAAAGTACTGAAGAGGGAGTTGGGAAAGCATTTATTGATTTAATATAGATCAGATATTGACTCGATCAATATCTGCCGATAACAGATATTGATCAGTTATCGGCGTTTGATTCATCAATTTCAACCTCAAATGATTCGTTGACACATTTTCAACTTTGGTTCTGACTAGAATTGGATGATTGTTTGCTGATTGATCATTGATTATGGACCAGAAATCAACCATTCTGACTATAATCCATCGTTGACGTAGCATCCTGTGCTATCAGGTCGGCTAACTCCGGGTCAGTTAGCGTTAGCAGTTAGCGTTAGCAGTTAGCGTTAGCAGCTCATCGTCTGGTCTTGTTCCTTAATAGTTCCTCCCATAATGTTGTTGTTCTCTGATGGATCAATAAAAGCAGCAACGTGGCGATGAGGGTTCAGCCTCGGCCACAGACCCTTTCCTGAATCTGATAATCCACATTAATCTTAATCCTGGCAGAATGTGATTCATACAGACTGAAACAACCTATAATCTGATTATTAAAGCCAAATCTGTCCAGAGCTCAATAAAGATATTTCTAACACTTTGAATCAAAGCCTTTTCAGCATCTAAATGACTTTATTGATTCTGTTTAACCTTTGACCTGTGAGGTCAGGAGTCCACGTTGTCATGGGTTTGAGTGTTGATGATAAAACCAGATTAAATCTGATCTGTGTCTGTAATTCCTGGGATTATAATATTTATCCAGTGTTGCTGCAGTGATCCTGTAATCAATGTTTCAAACTGATGTTGGTTTATGAACCACATCCAGTTTCATCTTTACCAGGTTTAGGAATCACTGACATCTCTGCTCTGATCCAAGATGGCGGCGTTTCCCCTCCACAAAGTTCTGATCAATCAATCCTTCAGCAGCCGCTCTGCCGGGTCGCCTCCTCACCTGCCGTCTGATTCCCTTTCAGTCTTTAATGACTTTATTGATCAGTGATTAGTTGTTAGTGGATGATTTTGATCTGTTCCTATCGATGGTGAATCCAGAGCAGCAGCAAAAACTGCATGAGGCTGAGAGCAGAACTGAGTGGAGGATCATTCAACAGATTCTCATGTGTTTTTAGAGATCGGTGTCTTTATCTGTTGGATTTTAATTTATTGATAAATCTATTAGTTTGCTATCAGTTTCTTTGCTTTGATCTATTTCCATAATAGTTGAGTTGAATAAATTTATCCTTTTCCTCCATCTGGTTTCATAGAAACAGTTTCTCCTTGTTTCTCTGATTTGTTATTATTATTATTTTCCATACGTTGTATTTGGAGATTTTAGTTTTCTAATCTTTTAAACATTTCTCTCTTTCTCGTTAGAGAACCAGATAATTAAAGTTTTTGCTTCGTCCCATAAAATCCAGGGAGAAAAATCCTCTGTGTTGTTCTGGTTCAAATCATCTTTGAGTCGTTTTTCCTGAAATCTGTTAAATTTAGTGTCATTAATAAACTATAATTATTGTTGATTCTCCACAGGGTTTCTTTGGTTCATGACCCAAATGGAGTCAGAAACACTCTGCATGATTCATCCACCAAACATGATTCATAAAACAGGATTTTATAACTGTTTCTGTCTGCAGTGGCGGAGCTCGACTTTTTTTCAAGGGGTGGCCAAAGGGTGAGCAGGGCTTTATCACAGGGGTCCATATACAAATGATGGTCTTGCGCTGGTCCGGCCCGGGTCCGGCCCTGGTCTGGCCCGGATCCGGCCCTTTCCAGGCCCTGGTCTGGCCCGGATCTGGCCCTTTCCAGGCCCTGGTCTGGCCCGGATCCGCCCTTTCCTGGCCCGGTCTGTCCCTGGTCTTGCGCTGGTCTGGCCCGGGTCCGGCCCTTTCCTGGCCCGGGTCCGTCCCTGGTTTTGCCGTGGTCCGGCCCGGATCCGGCCCAGGTTCGGCCCGAGTCCGGCCCTTTCCTGGCCTGGGTCTATCCCTGGTCTTGCGCTGGTCCGGCCCGGATCTGGCCCTGGGCTGGCCCGGATCCGGGCCTTTCCTGGCCCGGGTCTGTCCCTGGTCTTGCGCTGGTCTGACTCGGGCCAGGCCCGGATCCGGCCCTTTCCTGGCCCTGGTTTTGCCGTGGCCCGGCCCTGGTCTGGCCCTGGTTTGGCCCGGGTCCGGTCCTGGTCTGGCCCGGGTCCGGCCCTTTCCTGGCCCGGGTTTGTCCCTGGTCTTGCGCTGGTCTGGCCCGGGTCCGGCCCTTTCCTGGCCTGGGTCCGTCCCTGGTTTTGCCATGGCCTGGCCCTGGTCCGGCCCGGATCCGGCCTGGGTCCGGCCCTGGTCTGGCCCTGGTCTTGCGCTGGTCTGGCCCGGGTCCGGCCCGGATCCCGGCCCTTCCTGGCATGGTTTTGCCGTGGCCCGGCCCTGGTCGGCCCGGATCCGGCCCAGGTTCGGCCAGAGTCCGGCCCTTTCCTGGCCGGGTCTATCCCTGGTCTTGCGCTGGTCCGGCCCGGATCTGGCCCTGGTCCGGCCCTGGTCTGGCGCTGGTCCGGCGCTGGTCCGGCCTGGATCGGCCCTTTCCTGGCCCGGGTCTGTCCCTGGTCTTGCGCTGGTCTGGCTCGGGTCTGGCTCGGGTCCGGTCCTGGTCTGGCGCTGGTCCGCGCTGGTCCGTCCCGGGTCCGGCCGGGTCTTTGCCGATCTCATAAGTATATTTTAAAATGACCATTTCCAGTGGGGTGGCAGTAGGGGTGGCAAGGCCTCTGTTGGGGGTGGCAAATGCAATCCCTGCCACCCCTCTGTCCGCCTCTGCTGTCTGAGACGTTTTAATTTTGCTGGAGACCAGAAAATGATTTTAGTGAAAGTTCCAGTTTCATATCAATATCTGATACTTTGAGTCCAAAATGTTCCTAATAATCATTACTTACTGTCAACACATTGAATCAGGAGATTCTCTATGATCCATGCAGCAGAAAATGGATCCCAACATCTTCTAGTTACTGGAGAAATTTCACTGCTTCATCATGAAAAATGGACCCAAACACTCTGGTTCTGGTTCTGTCCACCATGATCCATATCATCACTATAGTAGATCAGACTGATGGACTGAGAGTTTATCAGTCTGTCTCATCTCAATGTGTGCAGACATATTAATGAGGATCATCTGCAGATCCTGGGTCACCTGGACCCGGTTCTGACCCAGTCCAGACGGTTCAGACCGGAAGGAGCAGCAGGACCGGTTCTGCTGCTGTCTGCAGGACGACCAGAACAACGTGAAGCTTTTAGCTGCAGCAGGTTGACGACTGTCCACTTTCTACTTTGTTAAAGCATCAAATCCAGCAGATGAACGGAGACAGAACTGGAGCATCATGTGTTTGTTCTGCTCCCAGTTTCCTCTGTGGCAGCATTTAATAACCTGCTGCTGGGAAACATGTTTCTATACAATATATTACTATTATTCATGATGATGCAGCAGATAGTGGCTCAACAAACCCAGAGATGCCAGAGGTCCACAGCAGCTGGACTTCCTGTTCTGCTCACTTCATTTATAACTCACTTCCTGCTTGATCTAAACGGTCTAGTCCAAGTCAGAGCTGTGAGCAGTTCCTCCTCCTCTCCATCATCTCCAGTCGTTTCCTTCATTCAGCTCAGTCAGCCTCTTCATCAGCTGCTGCAGAGAAACTGAACTTTCCTTCACTGATGATAGAAGATCTTCAACATCTGACTGCAGCTGAAGGTCTGAGGACATGAAGCCTGGACCAGAACCAGAACCAGAACCTGGACCAGAACCAGAACCAGAACCAGAACCAGAACCAGAACCTGAACCAGAACCTGGACCAGAACCAGAACCTGGACCAGGACCAGAACCAGAACCAGAACCAGAACCTGGACCAGAACCAGAACCTGGACCAGAACCAGAACCAGAACCTGGACCAGAACCAGAACCTGGACCAGAACCTGAACCAGAACCAGAACCAGAACCTGAACCTGAACCTGAACCTGGACCAGAACCAGAACCTGGACCAGAACCTGAACCAGAACCAGAACCAGAACCTGAACCTGAACCTGAACCTGGACCAGAACCAGAACCTGGACCAGAACCAGAACCTGGACCAGAACCAGAACCTGGACCAGAACCAGAACCTGGACTCTAACCAGGAACTGCACAGATTCTCTGTGGGGTCAAACTCAGTAGATTAAAGATCAGATGATGATCAGATGATGATCAGATGATGACATCACTGTTATCATATTTTAGTCTGTTTATGATCCAGATTGATTTCATTAGAACTGAATTTATTTTCTTCTCTAATCACAGACTTGGTGGCTGTTCGCTCCTAAAGGCTGAATGTGAAGTTTTGGCCTCGACTGAAGTCCAACCCAGATCTGACTGAACTGGAAATAAATCAGATCAACATAGAAAAAGCTGGAGAATCTGGTATGAAGCATCTGGTTGAGATCCTGGAGAATTCAGTCAGTAAAGTGAAGATTCTGAGGTTTGTTTTCTATTTATTCAATAAAATCATTTATTGATTCTTTAATCAATAGTTAATCAATTTAATGTTAATATATATTATTTTCAAACAACCTGTTTAATCATCAGAATAAAATCTCTAAAACTTTTGACCTTATTAATTATTTTCTTATTTCAGACTTTGACATTATTGAACTTTGTTTTTCAGTTTTTCTCTTTAAAATTTTTTGATGAACAAAATGAGTAAAATAATTGAAATGCTGTGAATGAATGATGGAGATGTTTCAGTTTGGTAAAGATTCAGATGCTTTTATTTCTGATTCTTTACATCAGAATGAAATGTTGATCCTCCAGAGCCACAAACACTGACGAGTTCAAATCCTCATTAATGAACGTCTAAGAAACCACTGATTGTAGAAAGCAAATCTAGATGCAATGAATGAAAGTGAGGTTTGCAGCAGCAGCAGGTTCCTCAGCTTTGTCCTGAGGCTGGGTTCTGTTGGGCCGGGTCAGAGAGGAACCGTCTCCTGAGGAAATAATGGCCTCCATTGGCTTTCAGCAGCTTTAATAGGAACCCAAAGGCCATTAATGAAGAACCTGACTGGTTCTGATCCAGTTACCAAGTCGGGTCTGATGATCAGGAACCAGCAGAAATAGCTCAACTCATCCAGACTGATAGAAACTTTGAGTTTCTTTGTTGATCAAATGTTCTGGTTCTGCTGGTTTGGACTCTTTAAACCAGTTTGACTGGATCAGATGTTAGAATCAGTTCATCATGTTTCTTTTACATTCAGGGAAATTAATTTATACATTTTTATTATTTATTTGTTCATATTTCAGTTTTAACTGCATCCTGTTGGTTCACATCTTTTATTCTTTATTCAGATTGGATCAATGCAGTTTCTCAGAGACCAGCTGGACGTCTCTGTTCTCAGCTCTGAAGTCCAACCCGACCCATCTGACAGAACTGGACCTGAGCGGAACCAACCTGGAAGGTTCTGGACTGAAGGATCTCTGTGGTTTTCTACAGACTGAAGGCTGCAGACTGGAGACATTGAGGTATTTTAATGATACAATTATTGATATTTCTGTGAATAATTCTATATAATTGATCATCAATCAAAGTTCATTTCTTCTGATCTAATCAATATTTCTGAGTTTGTTCCTGGATCCAGAGTTTAATTTAGTTTCTCTGTGTAACTGAGTTGGACCTGCTGATCTGAGGTCAGAACAGGACAGCATTCGGACCCCAGTGTGTAGAAATCCCCCTCAGGTCAAGCAGGTCAAAGGTCAACATGAAATGTCCCTTTATTGATGATCCATAAATCCCACATTAGTTTTAAATCTCCTGCTGTTAGTTGATGATCCAGTCCAGGTTTACAGAGTCCAGGTGTTGCAGTGCTTTAACTAGACCAGATTAAAGATGCTGATATCGTGATCAATATTCCCATTTCTGCAGCGTCTCTGATGAACGATTCAGAACCAGAACCAAATGACCCACAATGACCTCACAGAGAAAAGGATCAATATTTTCTAGTTGATGGTTCAGAAACTGAATCAGCACAAAATGATCAACTTTCAGAATGTGACGATATGATAAAAGGATTGAAATCAACCCGTTTCCATCTGTCATACTGAGCAATGAGCTGCAGTTCAAATACAAGCAGCAAGAAAAACATCATTAATAGATTAATGAAGAAAAACTGGAGCCATAAAATATCAGCAGATCAATGATGGACAGAGCAGTCAGAGAATCCAGAGCCTGGAAGGAAACATGGAGAGAAAAACATCCACTGAGTTTAAGATCCTCAGAAACTTTGAGACAAACTTTGACTTTCTTTGTTGATCAAATGTTCTGGTTCTGCTGGTTTGGACTCTTTAAACCAGTTTGACTGGATCAGATTTAGAATCAGTTCATCATGTTTCTTTTACATTCAGGGAAATTAATTTATACATTTTTATTCTTTATTTGTTCATATTTCAGTTTTAACTGCATCCTGTTGGTTCACATCTTTTATTCTTTATTCAGACTGAGGGAATGCAGTTTATCAGAGACCAGCTGGACGTCTCTGTTCTCAGCTCTGAAGTCCAACCCGACCCGTCTGACAAAACTGGACCTGACCGGAACCAACCTGGGAGATTCTGGACTGAAGGATCTCTGTGGTTTTCTACAGACTGAAGGCTGCAGATTGGAGACATTGAAGTATTTTAATGATATAATTATTGATATTTCTGTGAATAATTCTATATAATTGATCATAAATCAAAGTTCATTTCTTCTGATCTAATCAATATTTTCTGAGTTTGTTCCTGGATCCAGAGTTTAATTTAGTTTCTCTGTGTAACTGAGTTGGACCTGCTGATCTGAGGTCAGAACAGGACAGCATTCGGACCCCAGTGTAGAAATCCCCCTCAGGTCAAGCAGGTCAAAGGTCATCCAGTCTAGAAAAGTGAAATCCTGGAATCTGACAGGAACAAATCAATAATCAATGATAGATGCTTCAACACTTTGATCAGAACCTGGAATGATTTTACTGACTAAAATCCTCCAACACATTAGACCAGTACCAGGTTCTGGTTCTGGTTCTGGTTCTGAAGTCAGCAGGTCTTTATTGGAGCAGCAGCTTGTTGGCATTAATATTCATGAGAATCTTTAACTGGTTCTGTTGGACTGGTTAACCTGCATCCTGTTGGTTCACATCTTTTATTCTTTATTCAGGTTGAATCTCTGCAGTTTGTCAAAGATCAGCTGTGATTATTTGGCCTCAGCTCTGAAGTCCAACCCGACCCGTCTGACAGAACTGAACCTAATTGGAAACAACCTGAAGAAATCAGATGTTCAGCAGCTGAAGGATCTTGTAGAGACTTTATTGTAAGTAAATGTTTGCAGTGAGTCCAGCTGCTGTCAGCATATTGAACTAAACCCAGTCAGCATCAAAGCAAAGATCCAGTGTTCCCAGTAAAGCTGCAGCTTCTCAGTGGGAGGAGAATGGTTCAGGCTTCCTGATTGGACACAGCAATCAGCCAATCAGAGGAGCAGCAGCTTGCTGTGTTGTTGCTGTGTCCATGTCTCCAGGACGTCCAGCTGGACTCCAGCGTCCAACATGTCTAGAGACAGTGGTCCTCATTCATCAAACAGCAGCAGATCTGATCTCAGACCTGCTTGTTCTCTCAGTTCAACAGGAAACAACTGATCAGGTTCATCTTGGTCACAGCTCTGAGATCAGTCTGACTGGAAACCATCTACTGGATGTGCTGCGTCACTGACTGCTACTGGAAACACTCACTGATCTGCTCTCCTTCCTTCTTCTCTCTGCAGGTGGAAGAACCCATGATCTCTATAAAGTAGAGAACGTCTCTGTGTCCTGCTGATCCTCACAGGTTGAAGCTGTAGCAGTTTGAGTCTAAAGAGACTCTGGATCAAGATGATGACCTTTGACCTCAGAACATTTTCTATTTCTATTTCAAATATTTTCCAGACGTCTATTGTTGAAGATTTTCAGTTTTATTTTTCATCTGATCTGTTTGATGATCTGCAGGAACAAAAGAGAGAAAAATACTCTGAGTTTGTTAGAAAAGTTGAATTGAGCAAAAACATGAAGCATAAATTTTATTAAAAAGCTTTAAAGAGTTTGTTAATGGGACAAAATGTAATTTTATTCTGTTGAGGTGAAAAAGTTGATCTAAAATCAGACATGATAGCAGCTCTATAGATTCAGAGCCAAACAGTAAAACTTCCTCTGGATCTGTGGCATTAAATCCACTTGAGATCCAGACGTCCTGACCAGATCCTGCAGAGAAAGAAACAATATTTGAACGTGGATCATTTGGACTCGGCTGCTTGGATGTGTGTTTGGATTTGAAAGGTTTTGTTGTGAAGCAGAAAGTTGATGAAGTTCACAGTGAAGACGACTTCAGTCCACCTGAAACCTGGTTTCACTCAAACGTCTTTATTCACTTTAAGTTTCTGATGCAACAAGAAGGAAGAAAAGGTCAAAGGTGAACCAGAGATTAACTCCTTGTTGCTCACAGATGTGATGGGATCAGTTTGCACAGCTGTTGTTCAAGGAGAACAGTTTTATTTTCCAGCTTTTGTTGATGGATGCAAATTTGCATCAGAAGATGAGAAAATAACTTTCTTTGGTTTATTTGTGTGGATTTAAAGTGGAACGAGTTTAAAGAAAAACTAGAGGAGAAACCTGAGCCAGCGTTCTGACAGACCAAACACTGAGGAACCAGAGTTTGCATCGTCAAAGTGATGAAATCATCTGAATGTTGTGACTCGTTTCCCATCAAATCCCTGACAGGAGAAGCAAAACCTCACGTCTCCAACATGAAGCTGCAACAGGATGCAGAACTTCCAGCGAGCGTCACGTCACTCACAGCAGATCAGGAGCCTCGCTCTTCACCTCAACACCGCCTAAAACCTGGGACCAGGGGTTAAAGGTCATCTCCTGCACCTAGTGCAACATTTCACTTCTCATGAGAGCGCGTCTCAGTTTAGAGGCCAAAACCAGCAAGAAGCTTCAGAGTTTCCTGCAACGTAGCTCTGGTCTGTTGGCTTCAGTGAGGCTGGTTTTACTGAAGATGTGTTCAGGTACGCAGGAAAATTCAGCGCTGATACAGACGGGACGAGCGACTCCACCTCTGATGATGCTTGGATAAAAATTAATATGTTCATGAGATGAAACAGTTAATTTTCCTCACATATCAGGACATTCTCCATCGGTCATCCTGCCGTCGTTCTGGATTTATTCATTATTTACATCATCAATAGAAATTGTTCAACCAGATGTTTCTCTTTGTTTTAATTTTCACTGTTATAAAGTCAGATCAAGTCAGCTTACATTACTGTCGTTAAATAAGAGTCACTGCAGGATTTTATTCAGTTTGATTAGAAATAAAACGTCTTGTAAAGAGTTTAATACAGCAGCTTTATTTTATAATTTTAAACAGTTTTTAAAATAATAAAGAACAGTTATTCTTATGTCAGCTGGTTGTTTTTTTCTTGATATTTGAAGCTTTTTCATACTTTCATTCTCAAAATTAGCAACAGTTAATATTTCCGGGATTGTTACACAATAAAATGTAGGATTTTTTCAAACTAAATTTCCATCTATTGTAAAATAAAATATTACTTTATAAGTAGTTGTTCACTTTGTATCTAAATTATTCTAATAATTAATCTCTATCTCTAATAACATACATGTATGAAATATATAAATTATTATTCACAGGATTAAGTTAATATAACTTGTCATTAGAAACTAGTGAAAAGTTTAAAAGTTTATTAGTTTTATGATGGTTGATTGAGTTCTTACTGCCCTCTGGTGGTGAACTATCATAACTACAGACATTATTCGTATAAATTGTTAAACCGGATGTTTGTTTTAATGTAAAATTTTATAACGTCAGATCAAAGTTAACTCCAAACAGTGAATCAAAATATGTCTGAATAACAAACTAGACAGAAATCTGTGATAATGACTCGGGATGTCTTTTAGTTTTTCTCTAAACTCCACATTAATGGATATTAACATAAATAATGCAGCATTATCAGGGCTGTAGTTCCCACTAAGGCCACCAGAGGGCGCAAATACCCCGCTCTGAATATAGAGGTGAGTTTGAAGAGCTGCAGCTGGTTTCTGGAAATCAGTGTTTTATCTGTCAGTGTGAACTAGAAGCATCTCCACAGAGACGAAAACATCCCGCAGAGACTCTGAGCGGAGCTAACGATGCTAACAGACTAGCAGCGGCTTCAGGGGAGCTGTGGTTCTTAAAACTGGAGCTTCAGCTCCAACAGAGCTGAAACAAACTCTGGTTTAGGCGATAGATGCTGAGCTTCCGGTCTGAAGGTAGGAAAATATTTATGAAAAGTTAAATTATTCTGCAAACAGTCAGAATAATGTTGATATTTTAGCTGCAGAGCCGCGAACTGAACTATTAATATCAGAGCAGGGCGGTTTCTGCCCTCTAGTGGACACAGATATAATTACACCTACTTGATAAAGTTAGAGAGTTTACAAACTACATTCACTTCCGGTGAGTACTTTCACATTAAGAACCATAGAAACGAGTTCCTCTGTTAGCTTTCATTTGAAATAATAAATTTTACTTCTGTTGTTTTTCTCTCTGAAACAATAAACCGATCTCTGACCCGGTTCCATCTCTGACCCGGTTCCATCTCTGACCCGGTTCTCTCTGACCGGTTTCCTCTGACTCTCTTGTTCATGAAATCAGTTTCTACATTCAGAGACTCAAACTGAAATGTTCTTTAGTGAAGAAGAAACTTCATCTGGTTCTGATGTTGAAGCTGCAGCTTGAATCCGTCTCAGGATTCGGATCAGAATCCAGTTGTATCACCGATCAGCATCACTGTGGTTCCAGAACCTGGCCTATCTCTACCTGTGCAGGCCGGAGGAGGCCAAGAGGTCAGAGGGCAGAACCACAACTGGACCTGGTGCCGTCATGTCGATGTTTTTTAGATTTAATCTAAAAATTAAAGATTTTTTTAGATTAAATCTATCTAATGTAGAATTAGATTTTGAGATTTAATTTATTTCTTTTCTTGCTGCGAATCTCCGGTGAGTTCTGTGCTATAATTAGCTCGTTAGCTATCGATTAGCCACAAGCTAATGTTTTGCTTTTGTATTAAAGGTTGGATTGTCATGAAATTTTATAGTTTAAAGTTGAAAGGAAAAAACAAAAACAATCGGCGATACTTGTTTATGGGTCAGAATGCATGTTTCTACATGATGTTTGTAAGTGAATTAGAAATGTTTCTCGCTAACTCAAAGGCTATTCTGCTAATATTGCACCTTTTCTTTTGAAATGGTGACACTGATGAGGTATTTAATTTATTTCGCTGTATGGAATTTAAGAGTGCTAAAAAATAAGATATTGATGTAATTCAGTGAATAGTATTTTTGTGATGTTTGTTGAGTTAAAAGACAAAAGTTATTTATCACAAGTACAAATAATTTTATCTACACGGAGAGGAGATAAAATTTCACTGAGGTGACTTAGAGTTGCATAATAACACTAAAGTGAAAGATATTTCTGCTACATGCAGGTTGTTGGTTTTTTGTGTTGAGGAACAACACATGAAGAACAGCGAGCCAGGATCCACAAGATCAGATTCACATTGTGTCCACTACGATGCCAAAGAAGAACCTTCTGTTCCACTAGATGGGTGGGATTGGGTTAGGGTTAGCTACAACATGACATTCAGATCTGAAAACTGAACTGAAACCGAATCAAAGGAAAAGAAACCCCTGAACTTGACTGACTTGACTTAGGACTCCTAGAGGAAAACATTGACTATTTTGTTCTGTTCGTGTTATTGCCAAAATGTGTAATAAATATGTGTTTTGTTCAACTCTTTGTTTCACTTTTTCCTCCTGAGATGAACCTAGTTTCTGATACGCTAATTGATCATAAAGATTTATAGTCACTGATTCCCTTGTCGTACGTGACTACCAGGTTAGTAGACCTTACATTTATGATTAGAGTAATAATAAATACAAAATGTTTAAATTCTCAGTAAGCAGTGACCAGACTCTAAATTTGTGTGTTCTCTCTGCAGGTTTCTTATTTTGAAATCTACCTGGATAAAATCAGAGACCTGCTGGACGGTGAGTCTGTTCTCCCACTTCCACGTTCTGACCTTCAGAAAACCACATTTTACTGAGGATCTTTCTTAATTCTAGCACCAGCTGAGTTTTGAGATCTTTGTCTTGCTTTCAGTGTCGAAGACGAACCTCGCTGTGCATGAAGACAAGAACAGAGTGCCCTATGTGAAGGTCAGTAAGACGAGTTTCAACTTCTTCAATGAGGGTTAGATCTGGTTTGACACAAACATATTTTCGATGTTTTTATCTGTAAATGATGTTGTTCCAGCTGTAACGGCCTGCTCTCTGTTTCAGGGCTGCACTGAGCGCTTCGTGTCCAGTCCTGAGGAAGTGATGGACGTCATCGACGAGGGAAAGGCCAATCGGCACGTGGCAGTGACAAGTACGTAAACATATTTATTTATCACATTTATTCAATTATAACTTTTTACAAAAACAGAAAATATGTAGAACAAGTCTAAGACATGTTTTGTGCCTGCTGCAGATTTACCATTTTTGTTTTATACTGAAGTCTAATTCTGCAATCATGAACTTTTTGATCTGTGTTTTGTTGCTGCATGACTTTATTGATATCATTTAGACAAATAACACATTTTCTCTCAGTTTTAGCTGCTATACTGTGGATTTTCTGTGGCAAAATGAAATTTCACATCAAAAAGTACAAAAATAACCCTGAACTACCTACTGTTGGCCAGTAGGGTGCAGTAAGCCCGAGAGCATTTAAAATGCATTTGCAAAAAAATATTCGGTTAAAAATTATATTTCCATAAAGATATCAAAAATCTTGTTCAAAAACATATTTTTGGTAAAATATTTCCTGTTAGGGTTTATTTTTCCTACTAAATATCTTTATTATGTTGTTGGATGGAGTAAAATCAGACGATTTTTGGGAAATTGAGTTTTTCTCACCAAAAAACACAATCTGGTAAAATGATTATATGTGCAACTGCTGCAGAAAATGGATTAAAACAACATTTGATTGACTTTTTTATCTTCTGTCATCATTGCCTATGTGGCGTTGGCTTATTTAAAAGGGACTTTTTTTACATAAAATGAGCAGAAGATGATTTATGAATGATATATATATTTTTTAATGAATGATTTTCTGTTTTCTGCTGCAGACATGAATGAGCACAGCTCTCGCAGCCACAGCATCTTTCTGATCAACATCAAGCAGGAAAACGTGGAAACGGAGAAGAAACTGTCAGGGAAGCTTTACCTGGTGGATCTGGGCCGCAGCGAAGGTCAGTCTGAGATTAATGAGGTCGCATTCCTCTGCTGAGCTGTGAGATTCATAAAGTCCGATTGTTTGACAGGTCAGCAAGACCGGAGCAGAGGGGCGGTGGACGAGCAAAAAACATCAACAAATCTCTGTCGGCGTTGGGGAACGTCATCTCGGCTCTGGCTGAGGGAACGGTGAGTTTGGTTCTCCCTGAGGTTCTGATGGAGCGAGTTGGAGATGGTTGATCTGATCCCGGTTCCCCCAGAAAACCCACGTGCCGTACAGAGACAGCAAGATGACCCGGATCCTGCAGGACTCCCTGGGAGGAAACTGCCGCACCACCATCATCATCTGCTGCTCGCCGTCGTCTACAACGAGGCCGAGACCAAGTCCACGCTCATGTTTGGACAGAGGTACTCCTGGCTTCTTCTCTGGAGCACAGATAAGGAAACACATTCAGGTTTTGGATCTCGGCTGCTTCTAGGAACAGTCCAAATGCTCTGAAAAACTAAATGTTAATGTATTTTGTTGTTGTTTTCTTTGGTTTACTAAAAACCTCCAGAATGTAACGTCACAAATTAGCAAACAGTTACCTAGCAACCCAAGATGAGCTTCAGTATGTTTGATACAATGGCTGCTGGAAAAGACAAGTGTTTTGTGGTTGTCTTACCATCCAGAAACCATTCGCTGCATTCTTGTTGCTTGTGCTGGAGGCTCTTCTTGACTTGTTTGTCTGGAGGCCGACAAATATCATTTCAGGGGCCTCAAATGGCCCTCAGCCGCAGTTTGGACACCCCATCTGTAGATGTTGATTTGAAGTAAAGTTGGGGAATTTAAAAGTGATGCTCCTTTTTTTTATTGTGTCCTCTCTCTGCAATGATTTGAGAGTGTAATCAGCTCCGCATCATGATACTGCCACCACCATGCGTGTCAGATGTCATGTATGTTCGCCTGCAGTGTTTCAGATCTTTGGGTCGTGTGCAGGTGAAAGTTGATGTCAGTTCTGCAAACTAACTCAGGTGTTCAAAGTGAGGGACGCGGCCATTTACGGCCCGAGGACTGATTTAGTGCGGGACTCAAAGCACAAAAAGAAATAAATCAGGACAAAACTACAACTTTTAAATGAAAATCATGTGATGCATCACACAGTGATCATCTGTTTCTAGCTTTTTGGTTCCCTTCTATTGTCATGGTATCTAGAACATGCACTCATTGCTTTTAC
Organism: Poeciliopsis prolifica; assembly: GCF_027474105.1. Classification (NCBI taxonomy): domain Eukaryota; kingdom Metazoa; phylum Chordata; class Actinopteri; order Cyprinodontiformes; family Poeciliidae; genus Poeciliopsis; species Poeciliopsis prolifica. The sequence goes on along the minus strand of NW_026562585.1, from coordinate 76,895 downwards.
TCAAAACTTCACATCTATGAACTAAAATCTGCTTTTAGTTGCTGGATTCAAGCTTCCAGGACATTTTATTTTTATTAGCAAGAGTAGATAAATACTTTTTCAGTTTTTTTCAATTTACAAAAATTCTACAAAAAACCCTCTGAGTAATTTTACTTTTTAAATTTAAATATTATGCTTTGTTTATTGTTGAGTATATTAAAGAATCACAACAATTTTTGTGATTTATTTGTTAAAAATGTCATTTTTTTGGCTTTCAGTTATTTTGTCCCAAATACATTTGAACCCTCCTGATGTGCAGATGTTGATGGACTGATGGTGGCCATCTTGTCTGGTTCAGGGCGAAGACCATCAAGAACACGGTGTGTGTGAACCTGGAGCTGACCGCAGAGGAGTGGAAGAAGAAATACGAGAAGGAGAAGAACAAGAGCCTGAAGAGCGCCATCCAGAGGCTGGAGGCTGAACTGAACCGCTGGAGGAACGGTACGTGGAAAACGTTACAATCTGCTGAGTCTGCATTGTGTCCCCATCCTCACTCTTCCTCATCCGCTGTTGGTTAGTAACCACAGAGACTCCTCCTCCTCCTCTGTAGCCATTGTTCTTTAAATCTTGCTGAGTTTGTTGCTGATGGAAAATGTTCCTAAGCATTAAATCAACATCCCCTCTACACACACACACACACACACACACACACACACACACACACACACACACACACACACACACACACACACACACACACACACACACACATATTCTAGCAGCTGCAGCCAGACCTGGACGGTTTTCTGGGTCTCTACGGTCTCATCATGACCGGCATGTTCATCAAGGAGAAGGTGGGTCCAAACCCAACAGAACCAGGCAGAACCAGGCAGAACATGTTTCCATGACGGGTCAAACCAGGAACACATTATTATTTAAGACCAAGATTATCATAATCAAGAAGACAGATCAGTGAACTTTACATTTTAATGACCATTTAGCTCTAGAACTGGAAAACATTTTAAATATCTAAAATCAATAAAACAAGTGAAATAAAATATCAAAACTATCCTTCAATAAATTCTGGTTGAGATTAAAACCTGTTTGTTTGTAGAAAAAGGAAAACAATAAACAGTTTTCCTGAAACATAAGTCATTTTTCTGCCTTTAACACATTCAGCAGCGAATACATGAGGATGATTGACAGCACTAAGCCCCTCCTCCTGGCTCTGATTGGTGGTTTTTTGCTGCAGGTCGATATTTTCACAGTCGATCAGCTTCATAACAAACTGTCATCACAAACATATTTTTATAAATTCGTTCTTTCAGACGGTTTGTGAGTTTTCAGAACTTATTCTGGACCTTCTGTGTTCCAGTTCTTCAGAACCAAAGCGAAGGGCTCAGACGATGGAACCTACGCTGTGAGTCCCGTCGTCTCGTCGTGTCGCAGCTCAGATTTTCTCTTGAATTCGTCTTCATGTGTGTTTTTGTGGTCAGTCTCTCAGCAGAGCGACGGGCGACACCTACGAGCCGCTGATGACCGACCCGGAGCGAGGACGGGTGAGTCCAGATGTCCGGTTCTGAAGGTTCTGGTTCTGTTCAGATGCTTCATCTTGTTTCTTCTCATTGTGTCTCTCAGAACCGCAGAGCGCCGGATGACTCCACCTACACACGGTACCAGACGAACCGTCCAGACCAGAACCGCAGTGACCTCTGGATGTTTATCTAACTGGTTCTGTTTGGGTTTCAGGGCCTGCAGAAACGATCAGAACCGACGTATAAAGAGCTTCCTGTGAGGAGAGAGGTGAGCGTCTGAACACGATGAGGTTCTGTCAGGTTCTGGAACCAGTTGCATTAAAAACTCTTGTTTTTGCAGCGTCAGCGGAAGAACGAGCAGGTTTACCAGGTGAGTACCGACCGGACCGGACCGGACCGCTCTGGACCGGACCGCTCTGGACCGACCCCCAACATCTGCTCTGATCAGCTGATTGATTAACTGATGGGCTGCTTTCAGGGTCTGAGCTCGGTCACCAGAGACACCTACGACTCCCTGCAGATGCAGCCGCTTCCGGCCCGCTAACCGGGTCGGTTCTGAAGAATCCTGCAGATCAGCACCAAGTTTTACTCTGATTGGACCCGACGGCTCCTCAACATCTGGGAATTTAAGGCTTTTCCCACCAGATTTGGAGCTTTAAAATTCTGAAATATGACAGTTTTTTATTTAGAGCTCATCAATGTGATCAATAGTTTTTGATTAGTTTAAAGGGAAATCAATAATTCCACTCATTAATTAGCATTCGATGCCGAGAAGTTTCTCTGTTGTGTAAATATTTGTATGAGGATGAGAAACAGGAGGAAACCTGCTCAATAGTTTTGCTTCTAATGTCTGACTGTGTGAAGTCTGAAGAACTGAAGTCAGTTTTGAACTGGATGGAAACACAAGAAGGACAATTTAAACACATTTAGTCAAATCAGAGATAAAATCAAATGAAAATAGATATTTAGGTTAACATTAATATGATGGACATTATGATCATTTAATTGTTATTCTGCTGTTTTAATCATATTTCTTGTCTCCTATGACTCATTTTTATTAACTTTTGTTGTTTTTTTATGTTTTCCTGAGAATTTCTGTTTTTTAGAATGTTATTAAATGTAAAGCTTTTATCTGATGATTAAATGAGTCTTAAATAAACATCTGTTACTCATTTCTGCCTCCTGGTGGACAGAATGAAGGTTTGCAATAATAAAGATTTACCTATAATTTATTCAATTTTGCCAGTAGAATTAGTTACTTATTTAATTGGAAGATTGTTTCACTCATAATTTGGGTAAATGTTGTTATCAGTGAATAATCTGCATGATTCATCAATATTAAGAAATAATTGACTGAAAAGAAGCTCATGTGTTTTGCTGAAGTTATTAGTCACTGGCTCCTAGTGAGGGACCAGAACAAGAGCAGCAAGAGACCAACTAGAACTAGAAGTCAGGGTTTCCTCTGCTTCATCAGCCTGCCGGGCTGATACTGTTGTACTGTAGTGAGAAGGGGCGGAGCCTGAGGTGAGTCAGGAACAATAAGATCAGGAGAAACAGATTATTCACTTTTTATCAGTAAAACAATCAGAGGAGGGCTTCACAACCCTCCTCTGAATTATGACACTCAAAACTTTGTAATATTTTTAACCCAAAAAACGCAGCGGGCCGCTGATGGACGACCTTATGACCCCACCCTGAAGTGTTCCCAGGAATTCCTGCATCAGGAATTTTGTGTTAAATGATATTTACTAGTTTGATTAACATTGATCTGAAACCTTCACCTTCCATTTATGACACATCAGGTTCCTGCTGGACGGATCTTAATGTTTGGAGGTTAAACCTTTTTTTTTTCAGGCATGTTGGCAACGAGGAAACATTCCTGCACAGCAGAGACAGAAACTGGTAAACATCTTCCAGTGAACGGCTGCAGCAACTTAAAACCTGTTTGTAACTCTGCAGGTTTTTAATTTTCGTTGGAAACGTTTGAGACAAACTAGTTGAACAACTTAAAGCCTCCAGGCTAAAAGAGACAAAGATTAAAGAAGTTTATGTTCAGTAGTGAAGGAGGATCAGGTGAGAATCATCATGGAAAGTTTCCTTCATATCAACATTAAACAAGATTAAATAAATGAATAAAATCTGTATTTAATATGAACATGTCAGATGGAGAAACATCAACATTTCAAGGTTCTTGGTTCTGTTGGCTCAGATCATAACAAGCAGCAACTATTATTACTTTTATTTGTTAAATTTCTTTATAGATGAAACTGAAAATCTCCATTAATTTAATAAAATATTGATTAAAATCCTGAATATGTTTCAAACTTAAAGAAGCTTTAAACCTAAACGTGAACTTGTTGTTTAACATTTATTTCCTGGTTTCTTGTTATTCAACAGGTGAACACACCCTGCTGTCAGGGGCGGAGCCTCAGGTGGGTCCCATTAAAGTTCTGGAGAATCGGGTGCGGTTCTCCAGTTCGCTCCCACTGGGTTTGTGTGAACAGAAGGAGAAGCAAAGATCTGATCAGGTGAGTTTTAACTCCACATTCTTCTGGTTTCCAGTCCTGACTGGTTTCTCTCTCTGAGCTGCTGGTTCTGGTTCTGTTCTGGTTCAGCTGATATATCTGGTTCCTGGTTGGTGGATGAAAATATTTCGATATGAAGTCAATAATTTATTGATCAGAGAGGAGCCAGAGGACAGCTGATCACATTTCAATCAATTATTGATCAGTAAGAAGTGATTATGGTGAAATATCAACACAGCGCCCCCTAGAGTATTTAAAAACATCCACTGCTGTTATTTAGACCTGAACTGAGTTAAAACATCAAACCATCAGAACTGAGAAAAATGACTATTGGACCCGTTTACACACCCAGCAGGAAGTCGGCCATTTTGGATCAAATGTCTTGTTTGTTGTTTTTAATGTAAAACAAATAAAAAATGTCAGATTTGTCCTGGAGAGCTCAGAGGTTTAAGCAGAAGAAAACTGTCCTCCACTCTGATCGTCGTTCATTTTCTCTCATTTTGATTTTTAAATGATTGATTAATATTAAATCACAAATCTGCTAAACTATTGGTTGAATCACAGCGATTTCTAATAATCTATATCACTGTTAACACTTAAAAGAAAACCTGTTAATGTATTTCATATTTCAGTCACTTCATACATTCAATGACAGTGATATTAAATAATTTTGTTGTTTTTAACAAAGTTTTAAATAGTTTTAAATTTTGGTGAATGAGAGAAATTTACAGAAGTTTGGCTATCTGTGAATCTTTAGAGTTTTTTTTACTCTGTTTTTGATCATTGTTAAATGTTTGGATTTTTCTATTTCATATAAATAAACTGAGTCTGGTGGCAGGATTTTGACCTTTGACCCTAGTGGTTCAGTTGTTTCCCTTCTCTGTAAAAATGTAGCAAACTTGATTGTGAAAAGAGACAAAACAGCGCCACCTAGAGTGACTCCAACACGATCAACATCTTTCCACAGTTTTTATTGTCCAGTAGTGAGAAGGGGCGGAGCCTGAGGTGAGTCAGGAATCATAAGATCAGGAGATCATTCACTGTTTATCAGTGAAACAATCACAATTAAAGTTTTATAGTTGCTTTAATAAGATTGGATAATTTATCTAAACTTTTAAAGCAGAAACTGGATTAAAGTCTGACTTTAAATCCAAAACCATCTGAAAGTTTTTACACCCTTTAAACATCATCATATTTTCATTTCCCAGTTTCCTGATATTCATGTGAAACCAAAACAAAGTTTAATATTAATGATATTATTTAAGTTGTTGCTTAATTAGATAAAATCTGATGAACGGTTTTCAGATTTTCAACCAAATTATTGATCAATCATTTCAGTCCAGGCTGCAGGTGGTTCAGTTGAAAGCTGATCAAGCCGTAAAGAATCAACAGCGCCCTCCAGAGGAACAGTCTAATGACATCTGAACCTGGTGACATCACAAATCCACTTCCTGTGGTTCTTGATTAGTGCAGTTTGTTGATCTTTAGGTAAAAAGTTTTAGAACCAGGATCTCAGTTTCAGGCTAAGTTAACTCAGAGTTTACAGAAGCAGAGTTTGTTGAAACTTATTTAAGTGATTATAATCAGAACCTAAACATGAGAATCATGACTTTGAATGTTTGTGTTCTGAGATGAATCATCCTGAGAGATGAACTAATTATCAGGAATCTCAATCTGTCCCAACCAAACCAAATAATCTCAGATTACATGATGGTGTTTGTTGAATGAATATTGATCTTATTACAATCATCTATCATCTCTGTACAGCAGATGTTCACATATTAATCCTCTCATTATTGTCAGACTCCAGAGACGGTTTGTTTTCTGTTTTTATGAAGCTCTTCTTGTTCCACTGAGGAGTGGAGGAATATTTCAAGCCTCAGCAGGTTTCAGCATCTCACTTTAATCCATCTGTGATTCTCCAACGTGAGAAACTGAAGACGTTGATTACCTGCATGTCTGATCTTGTCTCAGGATTCAGATATGCAGAGCTTCAGTTCTTGCTCTTTTCTTCTACCAATCATTCAGATCCGTGTGAAGTTGGTTCCTCTGAAGAAATGAGTTCTGGTCTACGTCTCTGTTTATGGGGAAAAACAACCTGAAGTCTTAATTCCTCCTGCACAATCAAGTTAAAGTCAAACTGTTTGACTCTGACATAATTTTATTGGTGAAAAATCAAAGTTTGAGGCCTGGATCAAAACATTTAACATTTTGATAACTTTTAATCCTCCAAGGTTTACAAGAATACTGTCAAGAAAATCTGAGATCATCCCACTTCCCCATGCTGGAGAGTTTAATTTAACAGTAACAATAAATAAAGTTACCTTTAAAATCAGTCACACAAGTGACATCTAGACCCAACAGTAGACCCAGACTGCAATAAAATAAATCTGGTTGTGTGTGTTGTTTTAATTATAATTATCTTTTTTATCTAATCTTAAGAAATCATAGAGAGAGATGAGACAGGAAGAGCAGGTTTCCTGGAAACTGAGGAAGTTTCCAGCCTGCGATTTATAAAAATATCTGAGATTATTCCTTATTAAAAAGCATAAAAGTTTGAAAGGATGAATGTAAACATTTTGAGTAATTAGATAAGATTTAAAGTAAAGTACTTATATTAATATTGGTTTACTTATAACAATACTTACTGACATTTGTGGAAAAACGTACAAGTAAGACAAGTAACTGTAACTTCTGTAATAACTCACATTATAATAACAAGAGTAATAAGTTGAGCAACCCTGATCCAACCAAAGGTTCCTCTTTTGCTCTCACCCTTTATTGGGTTTATCCACCATTTTGGTGCATTAGCATTGGCTAACACTGTTGCTGTGCTTGTTTCATTGGCTGATGGACAGATGACCTCATATCCATCACTGTCTTGGAGACATTTTGTCCTGATGTCTTGGCTAATGTCTCAGGGTTGCTCAACGTGCTCCCATGTCTCTGAGACGTTTAAGTTGTTCAATCATCTATCTTCAAATGAGGCGTTGGTCATCTCTGCTCTCCTGTTAGTCCTCTTTGACCCTTGACCTTTCACCTTCTATCTACCTCCAACACATCATCAGTGATCTTTAATAGCAGTTACACATTTTACACCATTTCAAGTTCAATGTTAATCCTTTTAGTTCCTTTAATTTAGCATTAATTTATAATTTTATGATAATCACAACTTATTACTCTTATTATAATTATAATGTGAGTTATTACACATGTTCTGAAAAGAAACCAAGAATAATCTATTATTGTAATTATTTAATACCAAAGTTACAGTTACTTGTCTTACTTGTACGTTTTTCCACAAGTGTCAGTAAGTGTTATAAGTAAACCAATATTAATATAAGTACTTTACTTTAAATCTTATGTAATTACTCAAAATGTTTAGATTTCATCCTTTCAAACTTTTATGCTTTTTAATAAGGAATAATCTCAGATATTTTTATAAATCTGCAGGCTGGAAACTTCCTTCCTCAGTTTCCAGGAAACCTGCTCTTCCTGTCTCATCTCTCTCTATGATTTCTTAAGATTAGATAAAAAAGATAATTATAATTAAAGCAAAGTTTGCAGGAGACAAAAACAACACACACAACCAGATTTATTTTATTGCAGTCTGGCTCTACTGTTGGGTCCAGATGTCGCTTGTGTGACTGATTTTAAAGGTAACTTTATTTGTTGTTACTTGTTACGTCCGCCAGGACGCCATATTTAAAAGGACACGTAGACAAAAAGGATTCCAAGAAAAATATTCCTTTATTCATTTTTTTTTTTCTTTTCTTTTAGACTTCCTTGTCCTTTTCTACTTGTTTTTTTCTGTAAAGGGAAGGAAAGAACCCCTCTTCCCGTGTCCCAAAACGTAACAAAAAAGTAAGAGAAAAAAGTTCAACAGAAAGGTGGACCTGGTGAGCCGGTCCAAAGAAACAAAAAGGTACAGCAGGGGGCCAACCCTATACAGGGCCGTCGAAGCCCCTGCTAGTACCAGACTAAGAAAATAGGGAAAAATAATATAAGCTATTAACACAAAATGACCGAAAACAGGACAACCGGACTCACCAGGCCAAAACAGACCAAAAAACAACCAAAAAAAATCCCCATGGCAGGCAGGAGGCATCACAAGGGTCCAAAGGCCGACAAAGTTGGAGGAGCCTCCTCCGGGCGCATCCCTCTTGGAGGTGGAGATGGAGGTGGATGAGCGAGCAGAGAGAGAGCGGCTGGGCGGCAACCATTACAACCCAGCCTATATATATAGGCCGTCCTCGCCCACCAATTAAAGCCAAACTAATTACAAAAAGAATCACTACCCTAAAATATATTAAACACAAAACCACTCAACTTAAATCAATACAAAATTATTTAAGAAAATAAAAATAATTAGAGAGTGCCCAAAGAACATAACATTACTATTAACTGAAATCTCCAGCATGGGGAAGTGGGATGATCTCAGATTTTCCTGACATAATAAACACAAAAAACACAAAGTGATGCAACATAGAATCAATAATCAAAAACTACATTAAGTCAATGCCATAACAATGCAAATAAAACATTTATAATATTTAACTCAGCCAATGGACTTTGATCTACTGGGCCCTTCAAAATCTCTGTTAATAAACATGAACCTACTTTATGCAGACAATGCAGTCAGTATTGGATACACTTGCAGCACTTTCAGCCAATAATCAGTGAGTATTGATTACATTTCAAATTCAATTCTAAACAGGTGAGTTTTTAGTTGAGATTTAAAGGATGTCAGGGTTTCAGCTATTTTACAGTTTTCTGGAAGTTTGTTCCAGATTTGTGGTGCATAGATGCTGAAAGCTGCTTCTCCTCTGTTGGTTCTGGTTCTGGGGAACCAGAACCTGAGAGGTCACTTGTGTGATCGTCCATCTCTCTCAGAGGTTCTATTAGCGACTGTCAAACCAGGTCGCTGAGCGGCTGAATAGGGGAATCTTTGTTGACGCGCCAGCTGATCAAAAACGCAATCCAAGTTGCATTTAAGTTGATTTATTTTGCCAATATCCAAAGCGTCAGTGTCCACACAGCATAAAAACGGATCCGTAGCTTCTGGTCTTGTCCTAAACTAAGTGATTTCTGGAAGGACATTTTTGAAGCTCTCAGTGTTATTTTCAGGAGAAATGTTCCAAAAACTCCCTTGGTGGCAGTTCTGGGAGTAATACCCGATGGAATGGACAGGAAGGGTGATAGATATCTTCTAAGTATCTTGCTCACAGCAGCCTTGAAATGTATAACTATCAGGTGGCTGAAACCAGGGCCTCCTACATAACACATGGATACAAAAATCTGGGACATTTATCTGATGGAAGGAATCACATATTCCTTAAGGCTTCAAAAACAGTTTTTGATATAAGGTGGAGCCCGGTCTTACCGTTACTAATTCAATGACGCCCTTACAGGATTGCTTGTTGGCACCTGTATGTACCCATGGGTCAGTTAATACCATGGTGTTTAAGAATGAGGACCATCTTATGTCAGAGGGGATTTAATTGTGTGTCTTGTATTATTTTTTATTTTTATTTTGTTGTTCTTGTGTGATGTTTGTACTGGTATGTATTCCTTATTGCCTATGTTAGATCATTTGATGTCTCATCTTTTGTCAAGTTATAATGCAGAAGATAAATGTCAGTAAGAGACAGACGAATGCAACTGTGGACATGTGTTGTTAAAAATAAATAAAAATAAAGTTAAAAAAAAATAAAAAAACGGATCCGTAGAAAAAACAGTGAATAAAGACAAAATGTGCTAAATTGAAGCGGTCAGCAAAAAGTAAACCTTCCTCCATCACCCACTCACTACTTCACCCAGGTGCAACAGCTGATCTATAATCACTAACGACATCACGTGATCCCCTCTACGCCTGTCCACAACAGATTCCCTTTTTAGTTCTTAGTATCAGCGTTAGGGAAAGACAAACTAGATGATTGATTTTACTTATTTGATTATTTCTGCTACTTCATTAAGCTGTACTGACTCTTGCAAAAGTGCTTTACTAAAAATATTTAGCATAAAGAAAATGTAAAAGATGTGGACATTCAATTAATGAGTCACCTCAAAGTTCTTTGACGGTAGTAAAATAGCTGTGATGTTTGATTCTGGGGAAGAAAAAACTAGGTCATGTTTTATAGGTTGCTTTAGCCCAAATCTAAAACAACATCCTTGGGACTCGCCAGAGTCACTAAACCAACCTGATTCAGTAACAAGTGCAAGTTGTAACAAAGAGAAGGAGCGACCGTTAACAGATGTGCTCTGTGGAACTAGTTGGCTGCTCAGTCTGGCTGATTCACAGGGGAAGAAGGACGAGACATCTGGATGGAGGCCGTCAAACCAGGCGAATCCTTTCTGGATGCAGCTAAAACAGAGTTTACTTCAGTTCTGGACAGATTTAGGAAACTCAATTCACCCGTTAGACAGAGAGCTGGTAGCACATCTCCCCTCTCTGAAGAGGAAGTAGTGACTGAGAGAGGAGAGAGTGAAGGAGGGGGCAGAGGTTGCGCAACAACAATACCTGCTGTAAGAAGCCAATACATCTAAATTCCTTGGACTAAATTCATCATGTGACATGTCAAAAATGACCTTTGACCCTCCCTCCAATAGTTTATTTCCTGTGTTGAAGGCTTTGTGTAGCAAGTTTCAAATATCTACAGTGAGTCGTTTTGATTGGGTCGCCTTTAGGGTTGTAGAGGTTTTAATTCCACTAAGTTTCTCCAGTTTGGTCCCAGTCAGCAGCTTCAGCAGAACCAGTCAGAACTTGGTTTGTTTCAACAGGATGAAACTCTGTCAGTCCAGATTCGTCCCTCTCATCCCTCTGTGTCTTTATTTCTGCTGCTTCTCATCATCACTCAGAGGAAGACGGCAGAGACGGTGAGGACAACTGGTCACCTGAAAACTAAACGCCTGAGCAGGAGGCCAGACGCATTTCTGGGACATTTAATCAGCTGGTGATGGCAGCAACACATTACTGTTCAATGGCAACAAACAGGATTTAAAGATGTTTTTCATTTCAGTCTGAAGGAAATCTGATCCTAGAATGACTCACAGTCGCTTTCCATCCTTAAATACAAACATTTGGTTCAATAGTGTTGATTTCAGATGTTCTGGAAGAATCAAGTCAGTTTTCATAAAGACAAATTTTAGTTTTAAGAATTAAAGAAATGGTGTTTTTCAGTGGTGTGTTATTGTGTGATTTAAATGAGTATTTTCATCTCTAATCTGGTATTTTCCATGTAGTTTATCATTTATACCACAGTAAATTATTTATGAGACAAAGTCTGAAACATAATAAATCCTTCATGTTTTCCAGATAAAAGATGGCGCAGCAGCAGGAAGTCCAGCAGGAAGTCCAGCAGGAAGTCCAGCAGGAAGTGGATTTTGGTAAGTGATCAGAAGCAGAAATGAACCATCATGAAGGAACAAACGGACCAATCACAGCCCGTGTTGCTGCCATGTGATGAACCTCAGCCTCAGACTATTTATTGTTTTCATGCTTCCTGTTCAGTGAAGCTGTGCTGGAAACTGAGTTTCTGTGAAACCTGAAGATAAAACCTGGACTCAGATGGAAACAGAACTAAAAGGAACCAAAGTGAAGAACATCTTCAGGAATATTTACTATATTCACTAATTAATTGATCCAATAATCACATCATTTATTACTAATTTATTATCAAAGACTGTCTCTGTCTTTTATCCCAACATTTGGTGACAGAGATGCTGAAGCTTAAAGATAGAGATTAAAAATTTGTTGAAAGTAAAAGAGAGAAAAGTGATGAAAATGTTAATCAGTCGATATTTTCATCAATAACATCAGAGTTTCCTGTTTTCCTGAAATAGTTCAGCTCTATATTTAGAAGGTGTTTGTTTTATTGTTCTTCCTGCAGTGAGGAAACAAATGATGAACAGAAGCTTCATTTGTTCTCATGTAGACAGAATCAGTGGTCGTCACTCAGATATGAGGCAGAAACACAACAGCAGGTTCAGACCTGAGGAGCTGATCAACAGACTCTGAGGAATCTCTGGATGGAGCAACAGGAAGAGTTGATCTTCATCAGGTTTGTCTCTCAGATGTAAATTAATCCTGTTTCTGTTTCTGCCTGTAGAGGAAAAACTTTTCAAGGTTCTCTGAGTTTGTGAAGAAAGTTTCTGAGGAAATCCTGAAACGGCTCCTTGATGAGCTTCTATCAGATGAGGTGTTTGGTGATTTGGAGGATGAGGGTATACTGCAGATGAACCAAACCAGAGCAGACAAGGCCCGCGACACCATAGATGCTGTGAGAAAGAAAGGACAGAGAGCCTGCAGGTTGATGATCAAACATCTTCATCACATGGATCCAACTCTGTCCAACCAGCTGGGTTTGTCCTCTGCCTCCTTTGGTCCAGGTGAGAGACAAAGTTCATTAAAGCTGCTATTACAACCTCTACTGGTTTTGATTAAACTATAAATGATAAATAAATCTGATCTCTTCTAATAGTTCCTGATTTCAAAATTTTTCACCACAGAGAAAAAGTTAAATATATTAATGTCCTTTGAGAATATCAAAATAACTATTTTCATTATGTTTAGCTGAAGTGTCTGCTCTTGTTTATTTTTTAGATTTTGATGTTCGGTGTCAACAGGAACTTAAAAACCATCTGAAGATGATCCAGAGTCTCTCTGAAGGCGTCGCTGAACTTGGAAATAAAACCGATCTGAACCAGATCTACACTGAGCTCTACATCACAGAGGGGTCAACTAGAGAGGTCAACCAGGAACATGAGGTCAGACAGATTGAAACAGCATCCAGGAAACAAGAAACAGTCAGAAGAGAAGACATCTTTAAAGTCCCACCTGGGAGGATCAACCAATCAGAACAGTGATGACCATGGGCGTGGCTGGCATTGGGAAACACTGTTAACACAGAAGTTTCACTCTGGACTGGGCTGAAGGCAAAACCAACCACAACATTGATTTCATATTTCCATTCACCTTCAGAGAACTGAATTTACTGAGAGAAGAAAAGTTCAGCTTATTAGAAACTGATTCATGAACGCTTCACTAAAACCAAAGGAATCAGAAACTTTGAATCGTTCCGGTTCTGTTCATCTTTGATGGTCTGGATGAAAGTCGATTTAATCTGGATTTCTACAACACTACAATGTTGACTGACCCTGAAAAGTCGACCTCACTGTTGTTCTGCTGAAACCTCATCAGGAAGGAACTGCTTCCCTCTGCTCTCCTCTGGATAACCACACGACCTGCAGCAGCCAATCAGATCCCTGCTCACTGTGTTGACATGGTGACAGAGGTCAGAGGGTTCACTGACCCCCAGAAGGAGGAATACTTCAGGAAGAGATTCAGAGATGATGAAGAGAAGGCCAGCAGGATCATCTCCCACATCCAGAAATCCAAAAGTCTCCACATCATGTGTCACATCCCCGTCTTCTGCTGGATCACTGCTAAAGTTCTGGAGGATGTGATGAAGACCAGAGAGAGAGAGAAACTACCCAAGACTCTGACTGAGATGTACATAAAGTTCCTGAAGGTTCAACTCAAAATCAAGGAGGAAAAATATGATGGAGGAAAAAAGAGCAAATCTATCTGGAGTCCAGAGAACAGGAAGCTGATTGAGTCTCTAGGAAAACTGGCTTTTGATCAGCTGCTGAAGGGAAACCTGATCTTCTATGACAAAGACCTGGAGAAGTGTGGCATTGATAGCAAGAAATCTGCACAATTCAGGAGTTTTCACTGAAATGTTTAAAAAGGACAGTGGAACGGGCGACGTCTCCGTCTACTCCTTTGTTCATCTGAGCATCCAGGAGTTTCTGGCTGCAGTCTACATGCTCCACTGCTTCACCAGCAGGAAGTCAGAGGAGATCAAGACGTTCCTGGGAGACGAATACAGAGAAACATCTCTAGATGAGTTCATGGAGAAAGTCATGGAGAAATCCCTCTGGAGTAAAAAATGGCCACCTGGACCTGTTTGTCCGCTTCCTTCATGGTCTCACTGTGGAGTCCAACCAGAGACTCTTAGAAGATCTGCTGGGTCAGACAGAGACCAGTCCAGAAACCATCCAGAGAATCATCACCAACCTGAAGGAGATGAACTCTGATGATATCTCTCCTGCCAGAAGCATCAACATCTTCTACTGTCTGGTGGAGATGAACGACGTCTCATTTTATCAGGAGATCCAACGGCTGCTGGATTCAGGGAAGGAGCTCTCAGAGACTGACTGTTCAGCTCTGGCCTTCATGCTGCAGATGTCAGAAGTTCTGGATGAGTTGGACCTGAAGAAGTACAAAACCTCAGATAAAGGACGACGGAGACTGGTTCCAGCTGTGAGGAACTGCAGAAAGGCTCGGTGAGTCCAGATGTTTTCATTGTGTGATGCTGATTCAGCTCTATTGTCCTCCTGTTTCTTCTTCTGTCTTTAAGTTGATTCTGGATGTTTTTGCTCTTTATCTACTTCCTTCATCCTCTGGATTATTTTTCATAAACTTTATATTTTGTTGTTTTCATAGTTTCAGAAATATAAATACTTTGAACATTCAAACCTCCACTAACAAAAGCTGCAAAGTATCTTGTTGAACAAAGACAATTAAATAATAAAACAATAAAACCCAAAGTGAGAACTTTCACAATAAAACTAGATGATTACATTGATCCTCCAGTTGGTTCCAGGTTCAGGTTTCTTCTCTTCCAATATTTTTATTGATCAGCAGAAAGTCTTCATGACAGTCAGTCTCTCCACTGGATGAATTTCCTTAATTATTTCCTTCCAGTCTAATGTGAATGTTCTGATCATCATCATCATCATCATCATCATCAGTGTTGCATGTTATTCGCCCAGGAAAACATTAAACATTCTGGGGAGGAAATTTCACATGTTCTCTGATGAGATTAAAATAAGTTTGTGTCAAACTGACTGTCTGTTCGTGTCTGCTGCTCCTTTGTGGTGTTAATTTAAAAACTCAGCATGCAGAAGCTGCTGGTTGCTTATCTTGACTCTGAGAGCATTCTGCTAAAGAAACCAGGTTCTGCAGAGCAAGAGAGACGTTTTGTAACACGCAGAAATATTAAGTAGGGAACTGGTTACAGGTCTGAGAACAAACACAAAGCGTTCGGTTCCCCATGTACACTCAATCAATCAATCAATCAATCAATCAGTCAATCTGATTGATTGATGTACACTCACTAAGTTAATGAGGAATATTCATGAATATTTATCTTATGCTAGTCGACACATACAGTTACATTTAGCTATCAAGCTGCAGCATTTATGATGCTGCACTATGCTGTAGCATCATAAATGCTGCAGCATTTATGATGCTACAGCATAGTGCAGCATCATAAATGCTGCACTATGCTGCAGCATTTATGATGCTGCAGCTCGTGGTAAAAATGAGTCAATTTTTTAAAATAAAGTGTTTATCAGAAAACCTAAAGATCAAATCAGGATTGATTTAACACCAGAGACAGAAAAATAGAGCAAAAGGTGATTTGAACTGCAGTTGGAACAATTATTGACAATATATACAGGGGTTAAAGTTCATCAATAACTGGTTCAATCCTCCATTAACCACAAACACTGAAAAATAAGTTGATTAAATTCATTAAAAATGTCCAAATGCTGATAAAGATCCAGTTCAGTTTCACCAAACCAAGAACCAAAGTACTGAAGAGGGAGTTGGGAAAGCATTTATTGATTTAATATAGATCAGATATTGACTCGATCAATATCTGCCGATAACAGATATTGATCAGTTATCGGCGTTTGATTCATCAATTTCAACCTCAAATGATTCGTTGACACATTTTCAACTTTGGTTCTGACTAGAATTGGATGATTGTTTGCTGATTGATCATTGATTATGGACCAGAAATCAATCATTCTGACTATAATCCATCGTTGACGTAGCATCCTGTGCTATCAGGTCGGCTAACTCCGGGTCAGTTAGCGTTAGCAGTTAGCGTTAGCAGTTAGCGTTAGCAGCTCATCGTCTGGTCTTGTTCCTTTAATAGTTCCTCCCATAATGTTGTTGTTCTCTGATGGATCAATAAAAGCAGCAACGTGGCGATGAGGGTTCAGCCTCGGCCACAGACCCTTTCCTGAATCTGATAATCCACATTAATCTTAATCCTGGCAGAATGTGATTCATACAGACTGAAACAACCTATAATCTGATTATTAAAGCCAAATCTGTCCAGAGCTCAATAAAGATATTTCCAACACATTGAATCAAAAGCCTTTTCAGCATCTAAATGACTTTATTGATTCTGTTTAACCTTTGACCTGTGAGGTCAGGAGCCCACGTTGTCATGGGTTTGAATGTTGATGATAAAACCAGATTAAATCTGATCTGTGTCTGTAATTCCTGGGATTATAATATTCATCCAGTGTTGCTGCAGTGATCCTGTAATCAATGTTTCAAACTGATGTTGGTTTATGAACCACATCCAGTTTCATCTTTACCAGGTTTAGGAATCACTGACATCTCTGCTCTGATCCAAGATGGCGGTGTTTCCCCTCCACAAAGTTCTGATCTAATCAATCCTTCAGCAGCCGCTCTGCCGGGTCGCCTCCTCACCTGCCGTCTGATTCCCTTTCAGTCTTTAATGACTTTATTGATCAGTGATTAGTTGTTAGTGGATGATTTTGATCTGTTCCTATCGATGGTGAATCCAGAGCAGCAGCAAAAACTGCATGAGGCTGAGAGCAGAACTGAGTGGAGGATCATTCAACAGATTCTCACGTGTTTTAGAGATCGGTGTCTTTATCTGTTGGATTTAAATTTATTGATAAATCTATTAGTTTGCTATCAGTTTCTTTGCTTTGATCTATTTCCATAATAGTTGAGTTGAATAAATTTATCCTTTTCCTCCATCTGGTTTCATAGAAACAGTTTCTCCTTGTTTCTCTGATTTGTTATTATTATTATTTTCCATACGTTGTATTTGGAGATTTTAGTTTTCTAATCTTTTAAACATTTCTCTCTTTCTCATTAGAGAACCAGATAATTAAAGTTTTTGCTTCGTCCCATAAAATCCAGGGAGAAAAATCCTCTGTGTTGTTCTGGTTCAAATCATCTTTGAGTCGTTTTTCCTGAAATCTGTTAAATTTAGTGTCATTAATAAACTATAATTATTGTTGATTCTCCACAGGGTTTCTTTGGTTCATGACCCAAATGGAGTCAGAAACACTCTGCATGATCAGACGTCTCTCATCTGTCACATTTTATGATTCATCCACCAAACATGATTCATAAAACAGGATTTTAATATAAACTGTTTCTGTCTGCAGTGGCGGAGCTCGACTTTTTTTCAAGGGGTGGCCAAAGGGTGAGCAAGGCTATATCACAGGGGTCCATATACAAATGATGGTCTTGCGCTGGTCCGGCCCGGATCCGGCCCTGGCTCTGGTTCTGGTTCTGTCCACCATGATCCATATCATCACTATAGTAGATCAGACTGATGGACTGAGAGTTTATCAGTCTGTCTCATCTCAATGTGTGCAGACATATTAATGAGGATCATCTGCAGATCCTGGGTCACCTGGACCCGGTTCTGACCCAGTCCAGACGGTTCAGACCGGAAGGAGCAGCAGGACCGGTTCTGCTGCTGCTCTGCAGGACGACCAGAACAACGTGAAGCTTTTAGCTGCAGCAGGTTGACGACTGTCCACTTTCTACTTTGTTAAAGCATCAAATCCAGCAGATGAACGGAGACAGAACTGTCTCCGTTCTGTCTAAATGCTGCCACAGTTTCCTCTGTGGCAGCATTTAATAACCTGCTGCTGGGAAACATGTTTCTATACAATATATTACTATTATTCATGATGATGCAGCAGATATTGGCTCCACAAACCCAGAGATGCCAGAGGTCCACAGCAGCTGGACTTCCTGTTCTGCTCACTTCATTTAGAACTCACTTCCTGCTTGATCTAAACGGTCTAGTCCAAGTCAGAGCTGTGAGCAGTTCCTCCTCCTCTCCATCATCTCCAGTCGTTTCCTTCATTCAGCTCAGTCAGCCTCTTCATCAGCTGCTGCAGAGAAACTGAACTTTCCTTCACTGATGATAGAAGATCTTCAACATCTGACTGCAGCTGAAGGTCTGAGGACATGAAGCCTGGACCAGAACCAGAACCAGAACCTGGACCAGAACCAGAACCAGAACCAGAACCAGAACCTGGACCAGAACCAGAACCAGAACCTGGACTCTAACCAGGAACTGCACAGATTCTCTGTGGGGTCAAACTCAGTAGATATTGATCAGATGATGATCAGATGATGACATCACTGTTATCATATTTTAGTCTGTTTATGATCCAGATTGATTTCATTAGAACTGAATTTATTTCTTCTCTAATCACAGACTTGGTGGCTGTTTGATGGAAAATGCTGAATATGAAGTTTTGGCCTCGGCTCTGAAGTCCAACCCAGATCTGACTGAACTGGAAATAAATCAGATCTTCATATATAAAGCTGGAGAATCTGATATGAAGCATCTGATTGAGATCCTGGAGAATTCAGTCAGTAAAGTGAAGATTCTGAGGTTTGTTTTCTCTATTTATTCAATAAAATCATTTATTGATTCTTTAATCAATAGTTAATCAATTTAATGTTAATATATATTATTTTAAAACAACCTGTTTAATTATCAGAATAAAATCTCTAAAACTTTTGACCTTATTAATTATTTTCTTATTTCAGACTTTGAGATTATTGAACTTTGTTTTTCAGTTTTTCTCTTTAAAATGTTTTTGATGAACAAAATGAGTAAAATAATTGAAATGCTGTGAATGAATGATGGAGATGTTTCAGTTTGGTAAAGATTCAGATGCTTTTATTTCTGATTCTTTACATCAGAATGAAATGTTGATCCTCCAGAGCCACAAACACTGACGAGTTCAAATCCTCATTAATGAACGTCTAAGAAACCACTGATTGTAGAAAAGCAAATCTAGATGCAATGAATGAAAGTGAGGTTTGCAGCAGCAGCAGGTTCCTCAGCTTTGTCCTGAGGCTGTGGTTCTGTTGGGCCGGGTCAGAGAGGAACCGTCTCCTGAGGAAATAATGGCCTCCATTGGCTTTCAGCAGCTTTAATAGGAACCCAAAGCCATTAATGAAGAACCTGACTGGTTCTGATCCAGTTACCAAGTCGGGTCTGATGATCAGGAACCAGCAGAAATAGCTCAACTCATCCAGACTGATAGAAACTTTGAGTTTCTTTGTTGATCAAATGTTCTGGTTCTGCTGGTTTGGACTCTTTAAACCAGTTTGACTGGATCAGATGTTAGAATCAGTTCATCATGTTTCTTTTACATTCAGGGAAATTAATTTATACATTTTATTATTGATTTGTTCATATTTCAGTTTTAACTGCATCCTGTTGGTTCACATCTTTTATTCTTTATTCAGATTGAGTGACTGCAGTTTCTCAGAGACCAGCTGGACGTCTCTGTTCTCAGCTCTGAAGTCCAACCCGACCCATCTGACAGAACTGGACCTGTACGAAACCAACCTGGAAGATTCTGGACTGAAGGATCTCTGTGGTTTTCTACAGACTGAAGGCTGCAGACTGGAGACATTGAGGTATTTTAATGATATAATTATTGATATTTCTGTGAATAATTCTATATAAGTGATCATAAATCAAAGTTCATTTCTTCTGATCTAATCAATATTTTCTGAGTTTGTTCCTGGATCCAGAGTTTAATTTAGTTTCTCTGTGTAACTGAGTTGGACCTGCTGATCTGAGGCCAGAACAGGACAGCATTCGGACCCCAGTGTGTAGAAATCCCCCTCAGGTCAAGCAGGTCAAAGGTCAACATGAAATGTCCCTTTATTGAAGATCCATAAATCCCACATTAGTTTTAAATCTTCTGCTATTAGTTGATGATGATCCAGTCCAGGTTTACAGAGTCCAGGTGTTGCAGTGCTTTAACTAGACCAGATTAAAGAAGCTGATATCGTGATCAATATTCCCATTTCTGCAGCGTCTCTGATGAAGGATTCAGAACCAGAACCAAATGACCCACAATGACCTCACAGAGAAAAGGATCAATATTTTCTAGTTGATGGTTCAGAAACTGAATCAGCACAAAATGATCAACTTTCAGAATGTGATGATATGATAAAAGGATTGAAATCAACCCGTTTCCATCTGTCATACTGAGCAATGAGCTGCAGTTCAAATACAAGCAGCAAGAAAAACATCATTAATAGATTAATGAAGAAAAACTGGAGCCATAAAATATCAGCAGATCAATGATGGACAGAGCAGTCGGAGAATCCAGAGCCTGGAAGGAAACATGGAGAGAAAAACATCCACTGAGTTTAAGATCCTCAGAAACTTTGAGACAAACTTTGACTTTCTTTGTTGATCAAATGTTCTGGTTCTGCTGGTTTGGACTCTTTAAACCAGTTTGACTGGATCAGATGTTAGAATCAGTTCATCATGTTTCTTTTACATTCAGGGAAATTAATTTATACATTTTATTATTGATTTGTTCATATTTCAGTTTTAACTGCATCCTGTTGGTTCACATCTTTTATTCTTTATTCAGATTGTTTGACTGCAGTTTATCAGAGACCAGCTGGACGTCTCTGTTCTCAGCTCTGAAGTCCAACCCGACCCGTCTGACAGAACTGAACCTGAGAGGAACCAACCTGGAAGGTTCTGGACTGAAGGATCTCTGTGGTTTTCTACAGACTGAAGGCTGCAGACTGGAGACATTGAGGTATTTTAATGATATAATTATTGATATTTCTGTGAATAATTCATATAATTGATCATCAATCAAAGTTCATTTCTTCTGATCTAATCAATATTTTCTGAGTTTGTTCCTGGATCCAGAGTTTAATTTAGTTTCTCTGTGTAACTGAGTTGGACCTGCTGATCTGAGGCCAGAACAGGACAGCATTCGGACCCCAGTGTGTAGAAATCCCCTCAGGTCAAGCAGGTCAAAGGTCAACATGAAATGTCCCTTTATTGAAGATCCATAAATCCCACATTAGTTTTAAATCTTCTGCTATTAGTTGATGATGATCCAGTCCAGGTTTACAGAGTCCAGGTGTTGCAGTGCTTTAACTAGACCAGATTAAAGATGCTGATATCCTGATCAATGTTCCCATTTCTGCAGCGTCTGATGAACGATTCAGAACCAGAACCAAATGACCCACAATGACCTCACAGAGAAAAGATCAATATTTTCTAGTTGATGGTTCAGAAACTGAATCAGCACAAAATGATCAACTTTCAGAATGTGATGATATGATAAAAGGATTGAAATCAACCCGTTTCCATCTGTCATACTGAGCAATGAGCTGCAGTTCAAATACAAGCAGCAAGAAAAACATCATTAATAGATTAATGAAGAAAAACTGGAGCCATAAAATATCAGCAGATCAATGATGGACAGAGCAGTCGGAGAATCCAGAGCCTGGAAGGAAACATGGAGAGAAAAACATCCACTGAGTTTAAGATCCTCAGAAACTTTGAGACAAACTTTGAGTTTCTTTGTTGATCAAATGTTCTGGTTCTGCTGGTTTGGACTCTTTAAACCAGTTTGACTGGATCAGATGTTAGAATCAGTTCATCATGTTTCTTTTACATTCAGGGAAATTAATTTATACATTTTATTATTGATTTGTTCATATTTCAGTTTTAACTGCATCCTGTTGGTTCACATCTTTTATTCTTTATTCAGATTGAGGCAGTTTATCAGAGACCAGCTGGACGTCTCTGTTCTCAGCTCTGAAGTCCAACCCGACCCATCTGACAGAACTGGACCTGTAAGAACCAACCTGGAAGGTTCTGGACTGAAGGATCTCTGTGGTTTTCTACAGACTGAAGACTGCAGACTGGAGACATTGAGGTATTTTAATGATATAATTATTGATATTTCTGTGAATAATTCTATATAATTGATCATCAATCAAAGTTCATTTCTTCTGATCTAATCAATATTTTCTGAGTTTGTTCCTGGATCCAGAGTTTAATTTAGTTTCTCTGTGTAACTGAGTTGGACCTGCTGATCTGAGGTCAGAACAGGACAGCATTCGGACCCCAGTGTGTAGAAATCCCCCTCAGGTCAAGCAGGTCAAAGGTCATCCAGTCTAGAAAAGTGAATTCCTGGAATCTGACAGGAACAAATCAATAATCAATGATTGATGCTTCAACACTTTGATCAGAACCTGGAATGGTTTTACTGACTAAAATCCTCCAACTCATCATGACCCAGTACCAGGTTCTGGTTCTGGTTCTGGTTCTGAAGTCAGCAGGTCTTTATTGGAGCAGCAGCTTGTTGGCATTAATATTCATGAGAATCTTTAACTGGTTCTGTTGGACTGGTTAACCTGCATCCTGTTGGTTCACATCTTTTAATCTTTATTCAGGTTGATTCACTGCAGTTTGTCAAAGATCAGCTGTGATTATTTGGCCTCAGCTCTGAAGTCCAACCCGACCCGTCTGACAGAACTGGACCTGAGATGGAACAACCTGAAGGAATCAGATGTTCAGCAGCTGATGGATCTTGTAGAGACTTTAAAGTAAGTAAATGTTTGCAGTGAGTCCAGCTGCTGTCAGCATATTGAACTAAACCCAGTCAGCATCAAAGCAAAGATCCAGTGTTCCCAGTAAAGCTGCAGCTTCTCAGTGGGAGGAGAATGGTTCAGGCTTCCTGATTGGACACAGCAATCAGCCAATCAGAGGAGCAGCAGCTTGCTGTGTTGTTGCTGTGTCCATGTCTCCAGGACGTCCAGCTGGACTCCAGCGTCCAACATGTCTAGAGACAGTGGTCCTCATTCATCAAACAGCAGCAGATCTGATCTCAGACCTGCTTGTTCTCTCAGTTCAACAGGAAACAACTGATCAGGTTCATCTTGGTCACAGCTCTGAGATCAGTCTGACTGGAAACCATCTACTGGATGTGCTGCGTCACTGACTGCTACTGGAAACACTCACTGATCTGCTCTCCTTCCTTCTTCTCTCTGCAGGTTCTGATCTCTGTAAAGTAGAGAACGTCTCTGTGTCCTGCTGATCCTCACAGGTTGAAGCTGCAGCAGTTTGAGTCTAAAGAGACTCTGGATCAAGATGATGACCTTTGACCTCAGAACATTTTCTATTTCTATTTCAAATATTTTCCAGACGTCTATTGTTGAAGATTTTCAGTTTTATTTTTCATCTGATCTGTTTGATGATCTGCAGGAACAAAAGAGAGAAAAATACTCTGAGTTTGTTAGAAAAGTTGAATTGAGCAAAAACATGAAGCATAAATTTCATTAAAAAGCTTTAAAGAGTTTGTTAATGGGACAAAATGTCATTTTATTCTGTTGAGGTGAAAAAGTTGATCTAAAATCAGACATGATAGCAGCTCTATAGATTCAGAGCCAAACAGTAAAACTTCCTCTGGATCTGTGGCATTAAATCCACTTGAGATCCAGACGTCCTGACCAGATCCTGCAGAGAAAAGAAACAATATTTGAACGTGGATCATTTGGACTCGGCTGCTTGGATGTGTGTTTGGATTTGAAAGGTTTTGTTGTGAAGCAGAAAGTTGATGAAGTTCACAGTGAAGACGACTTCAGTCCACCTGAAACCTGGTTTCACTCAAACCGTCTTTATTCACTTTAAGTTTCTGATGCAACAAGAAGGAAGAAAAGGTCAAAGGTGAAACAGATCAACTCCATGTTGCTCACAGATGTGATGGGATCAGTTTGCACAGCTGTTGTTCAAGAACAGTTTTATTTTCCTGCTTTTGTTGATGGATGCAAATTTGCATCAGAAGATGAGAAAATAACTTTCTGTGGTTTATTTGTGTGGATTTAAAGTGGAACAAGTTTAAAGAAAAACTAGAGGAGAAACCTGAGCCAGCGTTCTGACAGACCAAACACTGAGGAACCAGAGTTTGCATCGTCAAAGTGATTAAATCATCTGAATGTTGTGACTCGTTTCCCATCAAATCCCTGACAGGAGAAGCAAAACCTCACGTCTCCAACATGAAGCTGCAACAGGATGCAGAACTTCCACCGAGCGTCACGTCACTCACAGCAGATCAGGAGCCTCGCTCTTCACCTCAACACCGCCTAAAACCTGGGACCAGGGGTTAAAGGTCTCCTGCACCTAGTGCAACATTTCACTCCTTATGAGAGCGCGTCTCAGTTTAGAGGCTAAAACCAGCAAGAAGCTTCAGAGTTTTCCTGCAACGAAGCTCTGGTCTGTTGGCTTCAGTGAGGCTGGTTTTACTGAAGATGTGTTCAGGTACGCAGGAAAATTCAGCGCTGATACAGACGGGACGAGCGACTCCACCTCTGATGATGCTTGGATAAAAGTTTATATGTTCATGAGATGAAAGAGTTAATTTTCCTCACATATCAGGACATTCTCCATCGGTCATCCTGCCGTCGTTCTGGATTTATTCATTATTTACATCATCAATAGAAATTGTTCAACCAGATGTTTCTCTTTGTTTTAATTTTCACTGTTATAAAGTCAGATCAAGTCAGCTTACATTACTGTCGTTAAATAAGAGTCACTGCAGGATTTTATTCAGTTTGATTAGAAATAAAACGTCTTGTAAAGAGTTTAATACATCAGCTTTATTTTATAATTTTAAACAGTTTTTAAAATAATAAAGAACAGTTGTTCTTATGTCAGCTGGTTGTTTTTTCTTGATATTTGAAGCTTTTTCATACTTTCATTCTCAAAATTAGCCACAGTTAATAATTCTGGGATTGTTACACAATAAAATGTAGGATTTTTTTCAAACTATTTACTATTTTACTATAGTAAAATAAAATATTAATTTATAAGTTCACTTTGTGTCTAAATTATTCTAATAATTAATCTCCATCTCTAATAACATACATGTATGAAATATATAAATTATTATTCACAGGATTAAGTTAATATAGCTGTTGTCATTAGAAACTAATGAAAAGTTTAAAGTATTAATTTTATGATGGTTGATTGAGTTCTTACTGCCCTCTGGTGGTGAACTATCATAACTACAGACATTCTTCATATAAATTGTTAAACCGGATGTTTGTTTTAATGTAAAATTTTATAACGTCAGATCAAAGTTAACTCCAAACAGTGAATCAAAATATGTCTGAATAATATACGAGTCAGAAATCTGTGATAATGACTCAGGATGTCTTTTAGTTTTTCTCTAAACTCCACATTAATGGATATTAAACATAAATAATGCGGCATTATCAGGGCTGTAGTTCCCACTAAGGCCACCAGAGGGCGTAAATACCCCGCTCTGAATATACAGGTGAGTTTGAAGAGCTGCAGCTGGTTTCTGGAAATCAGTGTTTCATCTGTCAGTGTGAACTAGAAGCATCTCCACAGAGACGAAAACATCCCGCAGAAACTCTGAGCGGAGCTAACGATGCTAACAGACTAGCAGCGGCTTCAGAGGAGCTGTGGTTCTTAAAACTGGAGCTTCAGCTCCAACAGAGCTGAAACAAACTCTGGTTTAGGCGATAAGATGCTGAGCTTCCGGTCTGAAGGTAGGAAAATATTTATGAAAAGTTAAATTATCCTGCAAACAGTCAGAATAATGTTGATATTTTAGCTGCCGAGCCGCGAACTGAACTATTAATATCAGAGCAGGGCGGTTTCTGCCCTCTAGCGGACCCAGATAACTACACCTACTTGATAAAGTTAGAGCGTTTACAAACTACATTCACTTCCGGTGAGTACTTTCACATTAAGAGCCATAGAAACGAGTTCCTCTGTTAGCTTTCATTTGAAATAATACATTTTACTTCTGTTGTTTTTCTCTCTGAAACAATAAACTGTTATTCAAAAGCAGCAAATTAAATTTTACTCATCTCAAACTGAAATGATTATCAATTCATAAAAGTATTTTAATAACATTAAGAGCAGCCCCATCTCTGACCCGGTTCCCTCTCTGACCTGGTTCCATCTCTGACCCGGTTCCCTCTCTGACCCGGTTCCCTCTCTGACCCGGTTCTATCTCTGACCCGGTTCTCTCTGACCCGGTTCTCTCTGACCCGGTTTCCTCTGACTCTCTTGCGTTCATGAAATCAGTTCCTTCATTCAGAGACTCAAACTGAAAGGTTCTTTAGTGAAGAAGAAACTTCATCTGGTTCTGATATTGAAGCTGCAGCTTGAATCCGTCTCAGGATTCGGATCAGAATCCAGTTCGTATCACCGATCAGCATCACTGTGGCTCCAGAACCTGGCCTATCTCTACCTGTGCAGGCCGGAGGAGGCCAAGAGGTCAGAGGGCAGAACCAGAACTGGACCTGGTGCCGTCATGTCGATGTTTTTTAGATTTAATCTAAAAATTAAAGATTAAATCTCTCTAATATAAAATTAGAGAGATTTTAGATTCTCTCTAAAGTCTCAATTTTTAGAGATTCTCTGGAGATAAAACAGAAAATTACAGTTGGAATAACAAAGGTCAACAGTTTGAATTATGAGACAAGAGTTTGTGATAATTTATTAAAGAATGTGACTTTTATACTAAAAGGTGTGGAAAGAAGAATCCAGTCAAACTTTTGCTGTTCTGCCAACAAAGTTTATTTATTGAGTCATTTGCACCAAAGCAGCTTTCAAAATGGCCGCCCTTACATCCAGCAGTTCATCAATTAACCAGTGAAGCCCCGCCTCTCAATTTGCCCGGCCAATCAAAGTGCAGCCGGTTCTATTAAAGAGCTGTGTTTGAGGCGGGCCTCTTCTTTAGCAGAATCCCAAGATGGCTGCCGCAAAGGACTCACCCTGAAGGTAGCAAACATTTCACAGACAAAGACTCATTTACACGCTGGAATTCAACAAGTTTTAGAAAAACTGAGTCCTTCCTAACAGAGACATGAAGTAACACGACAATGACCTGATTTCTGGAGCCTCGGCTCAAAACTCTGAGCTAAATAGAGGCTAAAAGCAGCTCAAGGTTCTGAAGCTACGATTCATAAGATGCAGGAGGAGAAACTCTGGAGAGTTTTTAGTTATTTAGTAATAAACTTTTCACAGTATTGCTGCATTTCATCTGCCATATATAATTATCAATAATGACTTGTTCATCTCTTTCCAGGTGAGCTGTGGTCTCCACTGGATGCAACAGCCAGAAGAGAAGCAGCACCAGTGCAGCAGAGGGCGCTGTTCAGGTGAGCGGTACCTCACCTGAAACCCACCGGAGGAGACAGGAAGTGATTTCATGTGTCCTCAACTCCTCAGGATGTCGATTGACTTCATACTTGCTGCAGCATCCAGTAAAAATAGAATCGGTTCAAACTTTGGCACTTTGCTGTTCAGGCCAACAGCTTTAGGTCTGTTGGACTTAAAGCTCAGAGTTTCTCTTTGAATAACTATATTTAAATCATTTTTCAGTTTCCAGTCTGCCATTTTCACCGTCTCTCCCAAAGGAGAGCGTCTTCATTCCCGCCTCCCAGATGGTTGTAGCTCTGTAAGGTGATGGAGTTCAGGGCTGAGAGCTTCCAGCCTCAAATACTCACATGTTCAAGTTTAAAGAACGACTTCAAAACTAAAGTATAAAGAATCTAAGAACTGAAATCGCTCCAAAAACAAATGATTGAACAAATAAAGCAAGCTGAGCCTGATGAACCAGATGTATCTGGCTCTGTTTGTACTTGTATGACTTTGTTAGCAGCTTTGACCTCTCAGTCTGAGAAGAGTCTCCTCTGAAGGAGAATCCTTTTCCAGATCAAACTCATCCAGATCTTTTTCTGATGACGGTAAGATGAAGACCAGAGCCGACCACTGAGCAGGAGACAGTTTACCAGAGGACAGACGTCCTGAACTCAGAGACTGTTGGATCTCCTCCACTAGAGAACGATGGTTCAGTTCATTCAGACAGTGGAAAAGGTTGATGATCTTCTCTACAGGCAGATTGTCGCTGATGTTCTTCTTTATGTACTGAACTGTCTCCTCATTGGTCTGAGCTGCTTCCTGTCTGTGTGTACGAGTCTCTGATTGGTCTGCAGCGACAGACCCAGCAGGAAGCGGACGACCAGGTCCAGGTTTCCATTTGGACTTCTTGAACAGCCATCTACTGCTCTGATGAATCATTTGTTTCTGTTCTTCACTGCAGTTCTGTTTCCAGGATGTTGAAGAAAAGTCCTAAATCAGTAACTGGCAGAGTGAGAGAAACGAAAACCTGCTGCTGGTGTTGATGTGTCAGTTCACTGGAAAAGGTTTTCACTGGAAAAGGTTTTCACTGGGTGTAATTGTGACGTGCAGAAGAGAAATCCTGAACCAGGAAATATTTCAGTTTAGTTAAGATTCCTCAGATATTCCTGAGCTGAAAGCTGCGACACTTTGTGTGAACATTTGTGGAAAGTAGTTTCAGTTCATGAGGTTTGAATGTGAATCTGAGTCGCCTTTTCTTGTTTTTCTCCGGGCAGAGGAGACGTGGAGATCAGCCTGGCTCCTGACGGTTCCACTCCGACCCAGATCTACAGAAACAGGTCGGTTCTAAGGTCCGGTCCAAACGACTCTCTGGACCCGAAACGCAGCAGAACATTCCTGCATCCAATCAAATGCGATGCAGACGTGCAAACATGCAGGAGAAATGTTGCAACCATTCAGCTCAAAAGCAGAAATTCGTAACAGACACAGAGTCTCTTTACAGACAGGAATATAATATTTATATATGTAACGTAGAAGCGACGGCCATTTTAGACAGTTTAACGTCTGGATGCAGCGATCCGATGTTTCGTATTGACCATCTGAATTCATTTAAAACGGTTTTATGATTTGAAAACTGGTGTAAAAGTTGTGGATTATAAATGTAGCTGATAAGCAGCATCAGTGCAGCTGAATCCACCAGAAGCTCCAGTAGTTTAATAAATAATAAAGAAACAGATGAAAGCAACAAGTTGACCAACTCAGTTCAACATGTCGATAAACGGCGACAAACATTTGAAACGGTTCAGAAAGTCCGATTAGTAATTCTAAGTAAAACGCAAATTAAATAACGAAGCATTTTAAACATAACTGGCCTCTGGTCTAGTTAAAGCTCACAGATGAGCTACTTTCTGTTTTGCTTTTGTTTTTAGTGCATCATGGAGCTGGCAGATGCGCTCCACTACAGAGACATCAAACCAGAGAACCTGTTGCTGGGAGGAAACGGGGAGCTGAAGATCGCTGACTTTGGTTCTTCTGTTCACATTCCATCTTTAAGGTATGTGCATGCTGACATGTTAGCATGCTCTGTAGTCATTTCAGCTCTGACATTGTGTTGTTCTGTCCATGCAGGAGGTCCACCCTGTGTGGATCGCTGGACGACCAAACTCAGGATGAGAAGGTGGACCTGTGGAGTCTGGGGGTTCTTTGCTATGAGTGTCTTGTTGGAAAACGTCCATTTGAAACAAAAAGTCACGATGAACCTACCGTAGGATTTCTAAGGTAATTGCTGATGAATGCAATAATTCAATTCCTAATTTTCACAGGAGTTTTATCCAAATATTTGAGCTTTTTGGAGCACAGAGATCCAAAATAAAAATCTTTTAGGCAGACGGACCAGCTAACATGTTGTTAATATTTATTATTGGTGTAGGTGGAGTACAGTTCCCCTCCACATGCTTCCATTAGTGCCGGAGCTAAAGACTTGCTGGCCAAGCTGCTGCAGCCCAACCCCATGCACAGGTTGCCCATTGAAGGCGTCGTCTCCCATCCCTGGGTCCTCAAACGCTCCACCAAGACGCCCACGACTTGTGAGTCATTTCTGAGTACGTCTTTCCCAGCACCGGCTCCATCTTCCGTGTCCAGGATCCACTGATTTGGAAGGACAGTTATCAATATTTTAAAAGTACATGACAGCCAAGAGGAATCATGTTAATAAAAGTCATCCTTTCATGTTTTGAATTTTTTGGGGGGTTTGAATTCTGTTTCTGTAAACATATTTACACACGAGAGGAAAGAGAGACAAATTAGCTGTAGATTTTTCGGTGGAGATGTTTTTAATCCTGCAGAAATTGAAGGGAGATTATCCCCATTTCTGAACTGAAACATGTGTTCTGAACTTTTAGATTTATTTTTCAAAAGAGTATTAAAATGGTAAAGCAGCAGTCACATTGAAACATTGAAGTATTATGGATATATGATTTGAAAAAAACGACATACTATACTATGTCGTTCGAAAAATTGAAAAAAACGACATACTATACTATGTCGTCCGAAATATTGAGAAAAAACGACATACTAGTATGTGGTCAAAAATTTAAAAAAATGACATACTATAGTATGTCGTCCAAAAAATTGAAAAAAACAACATATTATACTATGTCGTCGAAAAATTGAAAAAAACGACATACTATATATAGTATGTGGTCGAAAAATGGAAAAAAACGACATATGTCGTCCGAAAAATTGAAAAAAACGACATACTATACTATGTCGTCCGAAATATTGAAAAAAACGTCGAAAAATTTAAAAAACCGACATACTATATACTATGACGTGCAAAATATTGAGAAAAAACGACATACTAGTATGTGGTCGAAAAATTGAAAAAAATGACATACTATATATAGTATGTCGTCCGAAATATTGAGAAAAAACGACATACTGTGGTCGAAAAATTGAAAAAACGACATACTATACTATGTCGTCCGAAATATTGAGAAAAAACGACATACTAAGTCGTCCGAAAAATTTAAAAAAACGACATACTGTGGTCGAAAAATTGAAAAAATCGACATACTATTGTATGTCGTCCGAAATATTGAAAAAAACGACATACTATACTATGTCGTTTGAAAAATTGAAAAAACGACATATTATACTATGTCGTCGAAAAATTTAAAAAAACGACATACTATACTATGTCATGCGAAATATGAGAAAAAACGACGTCGTCCGAAAAATTGTAAAAAATGACATAGTATACTATGTCGTCCGAAATATTGAAAAAAACGACATACTATAGTATGTCGTCAAAAAATTAAAAAAACGACATACTATATACTCTGTCGTGCAAAATATTGAGAAAAAACGACATACTAGTATGTGGTCGAAAAATTGAAAAAAATGACATACTATAGTTTGTTG
This sequence comes from Poeciliopsis prolifica, assembly GCF_027474105.1. NCBI lineage: Eukaryota > Metazoa > Chordata > Actinopteri > Cyprinodontiformes > Poeciliidae > Poeciliopsis > Poeciliopsis prolifica. The sequence goes on along the minus strand of NW_026562585.1, from coordinate 45,827 downwards.
TCGAAAAATTGAAAAAAACGACATACTATAGTATGTTGTTTTTTTCAATTTTTTGATGACATACTATGTATAGAATGACGTTATTTTCAATTTTTCGGATGACATACATATGTATGTACATATGTCGTCCGAAATATTGAGAAAAAACGACATACTATACTATGTCGTTCGAAAAATTGAAAAAACGACATATTATACTATGTCGTCGAAAAATTGAAAAAAACGACATACTATAGTATGTCGTCCGAAATATTGAGAAAAAGCGACATACTGTGGTCGATAAATTGAAAAAAACGACATACTATACTATGTCGTCCGAAATATTGAGAAAAAACGACATGTCCAAAAAATTGAAAAAACGACATACTATACTATGTCGTCCGAAATATTGGAAAAAACGACATACAATAGTATGTCGTCCGAAAAATTGAAAAAAACGACATACTATGTCGTCGAAAAATTTTAAAAAACGACATACTGTGGTCAAAAAATTGAAAAAAACGACATACTATACTATGTCGTCGAAAAATTGAAAAAAAAAACGACATATATGTCGTCCGAAATATTGAGAAAAAATGACATACTATAGTAAGTCGTACGAAAATTTGAAAAAAACGACATACTATACTATGTCGTCCGAAATATTGAGAAAAAACGACATGTCCGAAAAATTGAAAAAAACGACATACTATACTATGTCATCCGAAATATTGAAAAAAACGACATACTATAGTATGTTGTCGAAAAATTGAAAAAAACGACATACTATATACTATGTTGTACGAAAATTTGAAAAAAACGACATACTACAGTATGTCGTCCGCAATATTGAGAAAAAACGACATACTATAGTATGACGTCCGAAAAATTGAAAAAAACGACATACTATAGTATGACGTCCGAAAAATTGAAAAAAACGACATATTATACTATGTTGTTGAAAAATGAAAAAAACGACATACTATGGTATGTCGTCTGAAATATTGAGAAAAAACGACATGTCCGAAAAATTGAAAAAAACGACATTCTATACTATGTCATCCGAAATATTGAAAAAAACGACATACTATAGTATGTGGTCGAAAAATTTAAAAAAATGACATACTATAGTATGTCGTCCGAAAAATTTTAAAAAACGACATCCTATGTCGTCGAAAAATTTAAAAAAACGAAATACTGTGGTCGAAAAATTGAAAAAAACGACATACTATTGTATGTCGTCCGCAATATTGAAAAAAACGACATACTATATTATGTCGTTCGAAAAATTGAAAAAACAACATATTATACTATGTCGTAGAAAAATTGAAAAAAAACGACATACTATAGTATGTCGTCGAAATATTGAAAAAAACGACATATATGTCGTCCGAAATATTGAGAAAAAATGACATACTATAGTAAGTCGTCCCAAAAATTTTAAAAAACGACATACTATATAGTATGCGGTCGAAAATTTGAAAAAAACGATATACTATAGTATGTCGTCCGAAATATTGAGAAAAAACGACATACTATATAGTATGTCGTCCGAAAAATGGAAAAAACGACATACGTCGTCCGAAAAATTGAAAAAAACGACATACTATATACTATGTCGTGCAAAATATTGAGAAAAAACGACATACTAGTATGTGGTCGAAAAATTGAAAAAAATGACATACTATAGTTTGTCGTCGAAAAATTGAAAAAAGACATACGATAGTATGTTGTTTTTTTCAATTTTTTGATGACATACTATATATAGTATGACGTTTTTTTCAATTTTTCGGACGACATACATATGTATGTACATATGTCGTCCGAAATATTGAGAAAAAACGACATACTATTAAGTCGTCCGAAAAATTTAAAAAAACGACATACTGTGGTCGAAAAATTGAAAAAAACGACATACTATTGTATGTCGTCCGAAATATTGAAAAAAACGACATACTATACTATGTCGTTTGAAAAATTGAAAAAACGACATATTATACTGTCGTCGAAAAATTTAAAAAAACGACATACTATATATAGTATGTCGTCCGAAATATTGAAAAAATGACATACTGTGGTCGAAAAATTGAAAAAAACGACATACTATACTATGTCGTCCGAAATATTGAGAAAAAACGACGTCGTCCGAAAAATTGTAAAAAATGACATACTATACTATGTCGTCCGAAATATTGAAAAAAACGACATACTATATACTCTGTCGTGCAAAATATTGAGAAAAACAACATACTAGTATGTGGTCGAAAAATTGAAAAAAATGACATACTATAGTTTGTCGTCGAAAAATTGAAAAAAACGACATACTATTGTATGTCGTCCGAAATATTGAAAAAAACGACATACTATACTATGTCGTTCGAAAAATTGAAAAAACGACATATTATACTATGTCGTCAAAAAATTGAAAAAAACGACATAATATAGTATGTCGTCGAAATATTGGGAAAAAATGACATATATGTCGTCCGAAACATTGAGAAAAAATGACATACTATAGTATGACGTCCGAAAATTGAAAAAAACGACATATTATACTATGTTGTTGAAAAATTGAAAATAACGACATACTATAGTATGTCGTCTGAAATTGAAAAAAAACGACATATTATACTATGTTGTTGAAAATTGAAAATAACGACATACTCTAGTATGTGGTCAAAAATTGAAAAATGACATACTATAGTATGTCGTCCGAAATATTGAAAAAAACGACATACTAAGTATGTGGTCGAAAAATTGAAAAAAATGACATACTATACTATGTCGTACGAAAATTGAAAAAAACATCATACTATTGTATGTCGTCGAAATATTGAGAAAAACGACATACTATAGTATGTCGTCCGAAAAATTGAAAAAAACGACATACTATATACTATGTCGTTCGAAAAATTGAAAAAAACGACATATTATACTATGTCGTCGAAAAATTTAAAAAAACGACATACTATACTATGTCGTCGAAAAATTTAAAAAAACGACATACTATATATAGTATGTTGTCCGAAATATTGAGAAAAAACGACGTCGTCCGAAAAATTGTAAAAAACGACATACTATACTATGTCGTCCGAAATATTGAAAAAAACGACATACTAGTATGTGGTCGAAAAATTGAAAAAAATGACATACTATAGTTTGTCGTTGAAAAATTGAAAAAAAAACGACATTCTATAGTATGTTGTTTTTTTCAATTTTTTGATGACATACTATATATAGTATGACGTTTTTTTCAATTTTTCGGACGACATACATATGTATGTACAAATGTCGTCCGAAATATTGAGAAAAAACGACATACTATAGTAAGTCGTCCGAAAAATTTAAAAAAACGACATACTGTGGTCGAAAAATTGAAAAAAACGACATACTATTGTATGTCGTCCAAAATATTGAAAAAACGACATACTATACTATGTCGTCGAAAAATTGAAAAAAAACGACATGTATGTCGTCCGAAATATTGAGAAAAAATGACATACTATAGTATGTGGTCGAAAAATTGAAAAAAATGACATACTATAGTATGTCGTCTGAAATATTGAAAAAAACGACATACTATACAATGTCGTTCGAAAAATGGAAAAAAACGACATATTATACTATGTCGTCGAAAAATTGAAAAAAACGACATACTATAGTATGTCGTCGAAAAATTGAAAAAAACTACATACTATATACTATGTCGTACGAAAAATTGAAAAAAACAACATACTATAGTATGTCGTCCGAAAAATTGGAAAAAACGACATACTATACTATGTCGTTCGAAAAATTGAAAAAAACATATTATACTGTTGTCGAAAAATTGAAAAAAACGACATACTATAGTATGTCGTCCGAAATATTGAGAAAAAACGACATACTGTGGTCGATAAATTGAAAAAAACGACATACTATACTATGTCGTCCGAAATATTGAGAAAAAACGACATGTCCGAAAAATTGAAAAAAACGACATACTATACTATGTCGTCCGAAATATTGAAAAAAACGACATACTATAGTATGTCGTCCGAAAAATTGAAAAAAACGGCATACTATGTCGTCGAAAAATTGAAAAAAAACGACATATATGTCGTCCGAAATATTGAGAAAAAATGACATACTATAGTAAGTCGTCCGAAAATTTGAAAAAAACGACATACTATACTATGTCGTCGAAAAATTGAAAAAAAACGACATATATGTCGTCCGAAATTTGAGAAAAAACGACATGTCCGAAAAATTGAAAAAAACGACATACTATACTATGTCATCCGAAATATTGAAAAAAACGACATACTATAGTATGTTGTCGAAAAATTGAAAAAAACGACATACTATATACTGTGTCGTACGAAAATTTGAAAAAAACGACATACTATGGTATGTCTTCCGAAATATTGAGAAAAAACGACATACTATAGTATGACGTCCGAAAAATTGAAAAATTTTTCGGACGTTGAAAAAAACGACGTTGAAAAATTGAAAAACGACATACTATAGTATGTCGTCGAAATATCTAGAAAAACAACATTCTATAGTATGTCGTCGAAAAATTGAAAAAAAACGACATACTATATACTATGTCGTACAAAAATTGAAAAAAACGACATACTATATAGTATGTGGTCGAAAAATGGAAAAAAACGACATATGTCGTCCGAAAAATTGAAAAAAAACGACATACTATAGTATGTCGTCCGAAAAATTGAAAAAAACTACATACTATATAGTATGTCATCCGAAATATTGAAAAAAGCGACATACTAAGTATGTGGTCGAAAAATTTAAAAAAAACGACATACTATGTCGTCGAAAAATTTAAAAAAACGACATACTGTGGTCGAAAAATTGAAAAAAAACGACATATTATACTATGTCGTCGAAAAATTGAAAAAAACGACATACTATAGTATGTCGTCGAAATATTGAGAAAAACGACATATATGTCGTCCGAAAAATTTTAAAAAACGACATACTATAGTATGTCGTCCGAAATATTGAGAAAAAAAACATACTATAGTATGACGTCTGAAATATTGAAAAAAACGACATACTATACTATGTCGTTCGAAAAATTGAAAAAATCGACATATTATACTATGTCGTCGAAAAATGGAAAAAACGACATATGTCTTCCGAAAAATTGAAAAAAACGACATACTATAATATGTCGTATTGAAAAAAACAACATACTATAGTATGTCGTCCGAAAAATTTAAAAAAACGACATACTATATACTATGTCGTACGAAAAATTGAAAAAAATGACATACTATAGTATGTCGTCGAAATATTGAGAAAAAACGACATACTATAGTATGTCGTCCGAAAAATTTAAAAAATGACATACTATAGTATGTCGTCCGAAATATTGAGAAAAAACGACATACTGTGGTCGAAAAATTGATAAAACGACATACTATACTATGTCGTCCGAAATATTGCAAAAAACGACATACTATAGTATGTCGTCGAAAAATTGAAAAAAACCGACATACTATATACTATGACATACTATAGTATGTTGTTTTTTGTCAATTTTTTGATGACATACTATATATAGTATGACGTTTTTTTCAATTTTTCGGACGACATACATATGTATGTACATATGTCGTCCGAAATATTGAAAAAAACGACATACTATAGTATGTCGTCCGAAAAGTTGAAAAAAACGACATACTATGTCGTCGAACAATTTAAAAAAACGTCATACTGTGGTCGAAAAATTTAAAAAAACGACATATATGTCGTCCGAAATATTAAGAAAAATGACATACTATAGTAAGTCGTCCGAAAATTTGGAAAAAATGACATACTATACTATGTCGTCCGAAATTTGAGAAAAAACATGTCCGAAAAATTGAAAAAAACGACATACTATACTATGTCATCCGAAAAATTGAAAAAAACGACATACTGTGGTATGTCGTCCGAAATATTGAGAAAAAACGACATACAATGTATGACGTCCGAAAAATTGAAAAAAACGACATACTATAGTATGTCGTCGAAAAATTTAAAAAACCAACATACTATAGTATGTTGTTTTTTGTCAATTTTTTGATGACATACTATATATGTATGACGTTTTTTTCAATTTTTCGGACGACATACATATGTATGTACATGTCGTCCGAAATATTGAAAAAAACGACATACTATAGTATGTCGTCCGAAAAGTTGAAAAAAAGACATACTATGTCGTCGAAAAATTTAAAAAAAACGTCATACTGTGGTCGAAAAATTTTAAAAAACGACATACTATACTATGTCGTCGAAAAATTGAAAAAAAAACGACATATATGTCGTCCGAAATATTAAGAAAAAATGACATACTATAGTAAGTCGTCCGAAAATTTGGAAAAAATGACATACTATACTATGTCGTCCGAAATATTGAGAAAAAACGACATGTCCGAAAAATTGAAAAAAACGACATACTATATACTATGTCGTACGAAAATGTGAAAAAAACGACATACTATGGTATGTCGTCCGAAATATTGAGAAAAAACGACATACTATAGTATGACGTCCGAAAATTTGAAAAAAACGACATACTATAGTATGTCGTCTGAAATTGAAAAAAACGACATATTATACTATGTTGTTGAAAAATTGAAAATACATACTATAGTATGTCGTCGAAATATCGAGAAAAACAACATTCTATAGTATGTCGTCAAAAAATTGAAAAAACGACATACTATATACTATGTCGTACGAAAAATTGAAAAAAACGACATACTATATATAGTATGTGGTCGAAAAATGGAAAAAACGACATATGTCGTCTGAAAAATTGAAAAAAACGACATACTATAGTATGTGGTCGAAAAATTGAAAAAATGATACTAGTATGTCGTCCGAAAAATTGAAAAAAACGACATACTAAGTATGTGGTCGAAAAATTGAAAAAAATGACATACTATACTATGTCATCCGAAAAATTTAAAAAAACGACATACTGTGTATGTCGTCCGAAATATTGAGAAAAAACGACATACAATAGTATGTCGTCCGAAAAATTGAAAAAAACGACATACTATAGTATGTCGTCCGAAATATAGCAAAAAACGAAATACTATAGTATGTCGTCGAAAAATTTAAAAAACCGACATACTATAGTATGTTGTTTTTTGTCAATTTTTTGATGACATACTATATATAGTATGACGTTTTTTTCAATTTTTCGGACGACATACATATGTATGTACATATGTCGTCCGAAATATTGAAAAAAGACATACTATAGTATGTCGTCCGAAAAGTTGAAAAAAAGACTACTATGTCGTCGAAAAATTTAAAAAAACGTCATACTGTGGTCGAAAAATTTTAAAAAACGACATACTACTATGTCGTCGAAAAATTGAAAAAAAACGACATATATGTCGTCCGAAATATTAAGAGAAAATGACATACTATGTAAGTCGTCCGAAAATTTGGAAAAAATGACATACTATACTATGTCGTCCGAAATATTGAGAAAAAACGACATGTCCGAAAAATTGAAAAAAACGACATACTATATACTATGTCGTACGAAAAATTGAAAAAAACGACATACTATGGTATGTCGTCCGAAATATTGAGAAAAAACGACATACTATAGTATGACGTCCGAAAATTTGAAAAAAACGACATACTATAGTATGTCGTCTGAAATTGAAAAAAACGACATATTATACTATGTTGTTGAAAAATTGAAAATGACATACTATAGTATGTCGTCGAAATATCGAGAAAAACAACATTCTATAGTATGTCGTCAAAAATTGAAAAAAACGACATACTATACTATGTCGTACGAAAAATTGAAAAAAACGACATACTATATATAGTATGTGGTCGAAAAATGGAAAAAAACGACATATGTCGTCTGAAAAATTGAAAAAAACGACATACTATAGTATGTGGTCGAAAAATTGAAAAAAATGACATACTATAGTATGTCGTCCGAAAAATTGAAAAAAACGACATACTAAGTATGTGGTCGAAAAATTGAAAAATGACATACTATACTATGTCATCCGAAAATTTAAAAAAACGACATACTGTGGTATGTCGTCCGAAATATTGAGAAAAAACGACATACAATAGTATGTCGTCCGAAAAATTGAAAAAAACGACATACTATAGTATGTCGTCCGAAATATAGCAAAAAACGAAATACTATAGTATGTCGTCGAAAATTTAAAAAACCGACATACTATAGTATGTTGTTTTTTGTCAATTTTTTGATGACATACTATATATAGTATGACGTTTTTTTCAATTTTTCGGACGACATACATATGTATGTACATATGTCGTCCGAAATATTGAAAAAAACGACATACTATAGTATGTCGTCCGAAAAGTTGAAAAAAAGACATACTATGTCGTCGAAAAATTTAAAAAAACGTCATACTGTGGTCGAAAAATTTTAAAAAACGACATACTATACTATGTCGTCGAAAAAATTGAAAAAAAAACGACATATATGTCGTCCGAAATATTAAGAGAAAATGACATACTATAGTAAGTCGTCCGAAAATTTGGAAAAAATGACATACTATACTATGTCGTCCGAAATATTGAGAAAAAACGACATGTCCGAAAAATTGAAAAAAACGACATACTATACTATGTCATCCGAAAAATTGAAAAAAACGACATACTATATACTATGTCGTACGAAAATTTGAAAAAAACGACATACTATGGTATGTCGTCCGAAATTGAGAAAAAACAACATACTATATATAGTATGACGTCCGAAAATTTGAAAAAAACGACATACTATAGTATGTCGTCTGAAATTGAAAAAAACGACATATTATACTATGTTGTTGAAAAATTGAAAATGACATACTATAGTATGTCGTCGAAATATCGAGAAAAACAACATTCTATAGTATGTCGTCGAAAAATTGAAAAAAACGACATACTATATACTATGTCGTACGAAAAATTGAAAAAAACGACATACTATATATAGTATGTGGTCGAAAAATGGAAAAAAAACGACATATGTCGTCTGAAAAATTGAAAAAAACGACATACTATATACTATGTCGTACGAAAAATTGAAAAAAACGACATACTATATATAGTATGTGGTCGAAAAATGGAAAAAAACGACATATGTCGTCTGAAAAATTGAAAAAAACGACATACTATAGTATGTGGTCGAAAAATTGAAAAAAATGACATACTATAGTATGTCGTCCGAAAAATTGAAAAAAACGACATACTAAGTATGTGGTCGAAAAATTGAAAAAAATGACATACTATAGTATGTCGTCCGAAAAATTTAAAAAAACGACATACTATACTATGTCGTTCGAAAAATTGAAAAAACGACATATTATACTATGTCGTCGAAAAATTTAAAAAAACGACATACTATAGTATGTCGTCCGAAATATTGAGAAAAAACGACATATATGTCGTCCGAAATATTGAGAAAAAACGACATATATGTCGTCCGAAATATTGAGAAAAAATGACATACTATAGTAAGTCGTCCGAAAAATTTAAAAAAACGACATACTATATAGTATGTGGTCGAAAATTTGAAAAAAACGACATACTATAGTATGTCGTCCGAAATATTGAGAAAAAACGACATACTATAGTATGATGTCCGAAAAATGAAAAAAACGACATACTATAGTATGTCGTCTGAAATATTGAAAAAAACGACATACTATACTATGTCGTTCGAAAAATTGAAAAAAACGACATATTATACTATGTCGTCGAAAAATGGAAAAAAACGACATACTATATATAGTATGTGGTCGAAAAATGGAAAAAAACGACATATGTCGTCCGAAAAATTGAAAAAAACGACATACTATGGTATGTCGTATTGAAAAAAACGACATACTATAGTATGTCGTCCGAAATATTGAGAAAAAACGACATACTGTGGTCGAAAAATTGATAAAAACGACATACTATAGTTTGTCGTCCGAAATATTGAGAAAAAACGACATATATGTCGTCCGAAATATTGAGAAAAAACGACATATATGTCGTCCGAAATATTGAGAAAAAATGACATACTATAGTAAGTCGTCCGAAAAATTTAAAAAAACGACATACTATATAGTATGTGGTCGAAAATTTGAAAAAACGACATACTATAGTATGTCGTCCGAAATATTGAGAAAAAACGACATACTATAGTATGATGTCCGAAAAATGAAAAAAACGACATACTATAGTATGTCGTCTGAAATATTGAAAAAAACGACATACTATACTATGTCGTTCGAAAAATTGAAAAAAACGACATATTATACTATGTCGTCGAAAAATGGAAAAAAAACGACATACTATATAGTATGTGGTCGAAAATGGAAAAAAACGACATATGTCGTCCGAAAAATTGAAAAAAACGACATACTATGGTATGTCGTATTGAAAAAAACGACATACTATAGTATGTCGTCCGAAATATTGAGAAAAAACGACATACTGTGGTCGAAAAATTGATAAAAACGACATACTATAGTTTGTCGAAAAATTGAAAAAAACGACATACTATAGTATGTTGTTTTTTGTCAATTTTTTGATCACATACTATATATAGTATGACGTTTTTTTAAATTTTTCGGACGACATACATATGTATGTACATATGTCGTCCGAAATATTGAGAAAAAAACCACATACTATAGTAAGTCATCCGAAAAAATTAAAAAAACGACATACTGTGGTCGAAAATTGAAAAAAACGACATACTATTGTATGTCGTCCGTAATATTGAAAAAAACGACATACTATACTGTCGTTCGAAAAATTGAAAAAACGACATACTACTATGTCGTCCGAAATACTGAAAAAAACGACATACTATAGTATGTCGTCGAAAATTGAAAAAAACAACATACTATATACTATGTCGTACTAATAATTGAAAAAAACGACATACTATATATAGTATAAGGTCGAAAAATGGAAAAAAAACGACATATGTCGTCCGAAAAATTGAAAAAAAACGACATACTATAGTATGTCGTATTGAAAAAAACGACATACTATAGTATGTCGTCCGAAGAATTGAAAAAAACGACATACTATAGTATGTCGTCCGAAGAATTTAAAAAAACGACTCGTATGTCATCCGAAAAATTTAAAAAAACATCATACTATTGTATGTCGTCGAAATATTGAGAAAAAACGACATACTGTGGTCGAAAATTGAAAAAACGACATACTATACTATGTCGTCCGAAATATTGAGAAAAAACGACGTCGTCCGAAAAATTGTAAAAAACGACATACTATACTATGTCGTCCGAAATATTGAAAAAAACGACATACTATAGTATGTCGTCAAAAAATTTAAAAAAACGACATACTATATACTATGTCGTGCAAAATATTGAGAAAAAACGACATACTAGTATGTGGTCGAAAAATTGAAAAAAATGACATACTATAGTTTGTCGTTGAAAAATTGAAAAAAAACGACATACTATAGTATGTTGTTTTTTTCAATTTTTTGATGACATACTATATATAGTATGACGTTTTTTTCAATTTTTCGGACGACATACATATGTATGTACATATGTCGTCCGAAATATTGAGAAAAAACGACATACTATAGTAAGTCGTACGAAAAATTTAAAAAAACGACATTCTGTGGTCGAAAAATTGAAAAAAACGACATACTATTGTATGTCGTCCGAAATATTGAAAAAACGACATACTATACTATGTCGTCGAAAAATTGAAAAAAATCGACATATATGTCGTCCGAAATATTGAGAAAAAATGACATACTATAGTAAGTCGTCCGAAAATTTGAAAAAAACGACATACTATACTATGTCGTCCGAAATATTGAGAAAAGACGACATGTCCGAAAAATTGAAAAAAACGACATACTATATACTATGTCGTACGAAAATTTGAAAAAAACGACATACTATAGTATGTCGTCTGAAATTGAAAAAAACGACATATTATACTATGTTGTTGAAAAATTGAAAATAACGACATACTATAGTATGTCGTCGAAATATCGAGAAAAACGACATTCTATAGTATGTCGTCGAAAATTTGAAAAAAACGACATACTATATATAGTATGTGGTCGAAAAATGGAAAAAAGCGACATATGTCGTCCGAAAAATTGAAAAAAACGACATACTATAGTATGTGGTCAAAAAATTGAAAAAAATGACATACTATAGTATGTCGTCCGAAAAATTTAAAAAAACGACATACTATGTCGTCGAAGAATTTAAAAAAACGACATACTGTGGTCGAAAAATTGAAAAAAAAACGACATACTATTGTATGTCGTCTGAAATATTGAAAAAAACGTCATACTATACTATGTCATTCGAAAAATTGAAAAAACGACATATTATACTATGTCGTCGAAAAATTGAAAAAAAACGACATACTATAGTATGTCATCAAAATATTGAGAAAAAATGACATATATGTCGTCCGAAATATTGAGAAAAAACGACATATATGTCGTCCGAAATATTGAGAAAAAATGACATACTATAGTAAGTCGTCCGTAAAATTTTAAAAAACGAAATACTATATAGTATGTGGTCGAAAATTTGAAAAAAACGACATACTATAGTATGTCGTCGAAATATTGAGAAAAAACAACATACTATAGTATGTATTTCGGACGACTATGTCGTGCAAAATATTGAGAAAAAACGACATACTATAGTCTGTGGTCGAAAAATTGAAAAAAATGACACTATAGTTTGTCGTCGAAAATTTGAAAAAAACGACATACTATAGTATGTCGTCCAAAATATTGAGAAAAAACGACATACTAAGTATGTGGTCGAAAAATTGAAAAAATTGACATACTATAGTATGTCGTCCGAAAAATTTAAAAAAACGACATACTATTGTATGTCGTCGAAATATTGAAAAAAAACGACATACTAAGTATGTGGTCGAAAAATTGAAAAAAATGACATACTGTAGTATGTCGTCCGAAAAATTGAAAAAAACGACATACTATAGTATGTCTTCCGAAATATTTAGAAAAAACGACATACTGTGGTCGACAAATTGAAAAAAACGACATACTATACTATGTCGTCCGAAATATTGAGAAAAAACTACATGTCCAAAAAATTGAAAAAAACGACATACTATACTGTCGTCCGAAATATTGAAAAAACGACATACTATACTATGTCGTCGAAAAATTGAAATAAACGACATACTATATACTATGTCGTACGAAAAATTGAAAAAAACGACATACTATATATAGTATGTGGTCGAAAAATTGAAAAAAACGACATACTATACTATGTCGTCCAAAATATTGAGAAAAAACGACATGTCGTCCGAAAAATTGAAAAAAACGACATACTATACTATGTCGTCCGAAATATTGAAAAAAAACGACATACTATAGTATGTCGTCCGAAATATTGAAAAAAATGACATACTATACTATGTCGTTTGAAAAATGGAAAAAAACGACATGTTATACTATGTCGTCGAAAAATTGAAAAAAACGACATACTATACTATGTCGTCCGAAATATTGAGAAAAAATGACATGTCGTCCGAAAATTGAAAAAAAACGACATACTATATACTATGTCGTATATAATATACTATGTCCGAAATATTGAGAAAAAACAACATACTATAGTATGTATTTCGGACGACTATGTCGTGCAAAATATTGAGAAAAAACGACATACTATAGTCTGTGGTCGAAAAATTAAAAAAAAATGACATACTATAGTTTGTCGTCGAAAAATTGAAAAAAACGACATACTACAGTATGTCGTCCGAAATATTGAGAAAAAACGACATACTATAGTAAGTCGTCCAAAAAATTGAAAAAAACGACATACTATACTATGTCGTTCGAAAAATGGAAAAAAACGACATGTTATACTGTCGTCGAAAAATTGAAAAAAACGACATACTATATACTATGTCGTATATTGTTGGAGAAATTGTGATATTATTAATCAATTATTTGTTATTTTCATTGATCTTTATAATGTATCTTTAATTGATGCTTTCCTTAAAGTTAATCTCATTATAGAATTAAGAATGTTTCTTGTATTGTTGATTTACTCTGATTCCTTTCTCAGAAGGCCTCACTGACAGAGAGCAGAAACAAAATCTTCCTGCAGGTTTACCTCTTGGTGAAGAGCTCTGCTTCGGTTGAGTTGCTGGCCTCCAATAAAACCATCATTGCTAAGATCACTACATATTTTATTAATCTTTGTGCCTGGAAGGACATTATCTAGTACAGAATGATTGTGTGTTAGTTAGTGAATAACATTTGACGCTGTAGCTGTTTGCCCCCTCCCTTTAGAGCTACAGCGTCCTTGTGATTAGGGATCCTAGAAACAATAAAATAGAGGAGCAGACAAAATGTGCTTCAGAGCGGTAGGAGATTGTAACTGAAGCACATCTCTGTCCGTTCTCCTCGCGAGTGAGAAAAGAATCTAACTCTTTTGTCTTTTCTGTCTTTGTTAATGTATGTTTAACAGGTGTTAACCCTAACATATATAGTATATATGTCCGAAATATTGAAAAAAACAACATACTATAGTATGTCGTCGAAATATTGAGAAAAAACGACATACTATAGTATGTATTTCGGACGACTATGTCGTGCAAAATATTGAGAAAAAACGACATACTATAGTCTGTGGTCGAAAAATTGAAAAAAATGACACTAGTTTGTCGTCGAAAAATTGAAAAAAACGACATACTATAGTATGTCGTCCGAAATATTGAGAAAAAACGACATACTATAGTAAGTCGTCCAAAAAATTAAAAAAAACGACATACTAAGTATGTGGTCGAAAAATTGAAAAAGTATGTCGTCCGAAAAATTTAAAAAAAAAACGACATACTATTGTATGTCGTCGAAATATTGAGAAAAAATGACATACTATATACTATGTCGTACGAAAAATTGAAAAAAACGACATACTATAGTATGTCGTCCGAAAAATTGAAAAAAACGACATACTATAGTATGTCGTATTGAAAAAAACGACATACTATAGTATGTGGTCGAAATATTGAAAAAAATTACATACTATAGTATGTCGTCGGAAAATTGAAAAAAACGACATACTAAGTATGTCGTTTTTTGAAAAAAACGACATACTATATACTATGTCGTACAAAAAATTGAAAAAAAACGACAAACTATAGTATGTCGTCCGAAATATTGAGAAAAAGCGACATACTATAGTATGACGTCCGAAATATTGAAAAAAATGACATACTATACTATGTCGTCCGAAATATTGAAAAAAATGACATACTATACTATGTCGTTCGAAAAATGGAAAAAAACGACATGTTATACTATGTCGTCGAAAAATTGAAAAAATCGACATACTATACTATGTCGTCCGAAATATTGAGAAAAACGACATGTCGTCCGAAAAATTGAAAAAAACGACATACTATATACTATGTCGTATATAGTATACTATGTCCGAAATATTGAAAAAAACGACATACTATAGTATGTTGTCGAAATATTGAGAAAAAACGACATACTATAGTATGTATTTCGGACGACTATGTCGTGCAAAATTTTGAGAAAAAACGACATACTATAGTCTGTGGTCGAAATATTGAAAAAAATGACATACTATACTATGTCGTTACGAAAAATGGAAAAAACGACATGTTATACTATGTCGTCGAAAAATTGAAAAAAACGACATACTATACAATGTCGTCCGAAATATTGAGAAAAAACGACATGTCGTCCGAAAAATTGAAAAAAACGACATACTATATACTATGTCGTATATAATATACTATGTCCGAAATATTGAGAAAAAACAACATACTATAGTATGTATTTCGGACGACTATGTCGTGCAAAATATTGAGAAAAAACGACATACTATAGTCTGTGGTCGAAAAATTTAAAAAAATGACATACTATAGTTTGTCGTCGAAAAATTGAAAAAAACGACATACTACAGTATGTCGTCCGAAATATTGAGAAAAAACGACATACTATAGTAAGTCGTCCAAAAAATTGAAAAAAACGACATACTATACTAGGTCGTTCGAAAAATGGAAAAAAACGACATGTTATACTATCGTCGAAAAATTGAAAAAAACGACATACTATAGTATGTCGTCCGAAATATTGAAAAAAATGACATACTATATACAATGTCGTATATAGTATACTATGTCCGAAATATTGAAAAAAACAACATACTATAGTATGTCGTCGAAATATTGAGAAAAAACGACATACTATAGTATGTATTTCGGACGACTATGTCGTGCAAAATATTGAGAAAAAAACGACATACTATAGTCTGTGGTCGAAAAATTGAAAAAAATGACACTATAGTTTGTCGTCGAAAAATTGAAAAAAACGACATACTAAGTATGTGGTCGAAAAATTGAAAAAAATGACATACCATAGTATGTCGTCCGAAAAATTTAAAAAAACGACATACTATTGTATGTCGTCGAAATATTGAGAAAAAATGACATACTATATACTATGTCGTACGAAAAATTGAAAAAAACGACATACTATAGTATGTCGTCCGAAAAATTGAAAAAAACGACATACTATAGTATGTCGTATTGAAAAAAACGACATACTATAGTATGTGGTCGAAAAATTGAAAAAAATGACATACTATACTATGTCGTCCGAAATATTGAAAAAAACGACATACTAAGTATGTCGTCGAAAAATTGAAAAAAATTACATACTATAGTATGTCGTCGGAAAATTGAAAAAAACGATATACTAAGTATGTCGTTTTTTGAAAAAAACGACATACTATATACTATGTCGTACAAAAAATTGAAAAAAACGACAAACTATAGTATGTCGTCCGAAATATTGAGAAAAAGCGACATACTATAGTATATCGTCCGAAATATTGAGAAAAAACGACATACTATACTATGTCGTTCGAAAAATGGAAAAAAACGACGTTATACTATGTCGTCAAAAAATTGAAAAAAACGACATACTATACTATGTCGTCCGAAATATTGAAAAAAAACGACATGTCGTCCGAAAAATTGAAAAAAACGACATACTATATACTATGTCGTATATAGTATACTATGTCCGAAATATTGAAAAAAACGACATACTATAGTATGTCGTCGAAATATTGAGAAAAAACAACATACTATAGTATGTATTTCGGACGACTATGTCGTGCAAAATATTGAGAAAAAACGACATACTATAGTCTGTGGTCGAAAAATTGAAAAAAATGACATACTATAGTTTGTCGTCGAAAAATTGAAAAAAACGACATTCTATATAGTATGTTGTCCGAAATATTGAGAAAAACGACGAAGTAAGTCGTCCGAAAAATTGAAAAAAACGACATACTATAGTATGTGGTCGAAAAATTGAAAAAAATGACATACTATAGTATGTCGTTGAAAAATTGAAAAAAACGACATACTATATACTATGTCGTCCGAAATATTGAAAAAAACGACATACTAAGTATGTGGTCGGAAAATTGAAAAAAATGACATACTATAGTATGTCGTCTGAAAAATTTAAAAAAACGACATACTAAGTATGTCGTTTTTTGAAAAAAACGACCTACTATATACTATGTCGTACGAAAAATTGAAAAAAACGACATACTATACTATGTCGTCCGAAATATTGAGAAAAAGCGACATACTATAGTATGTCGTCCGAAAAATTGAAAAAAACGACATACTAAGTATGTCGTTTTTTGAAAAAAACGACCTACTATATACTATGTCGTACGAAAAATTGAAAAAAACCACAAACTATAGTATGTCGTCCGAAATATTGAGAAAAAACGACATACTATAGTAAGTCGTCCGAAAAATTGAAAAAAACGACATACTATAGTATGTATTTCGGACGACTATGTCGTGCAAAATATTGAGAAAAAACGACATACTATAGTCTGTGGTCGAAAAATTGAAAAAAATGACATACTATAGTTTGTCGTTCGAAAAATGGAAAAAAACGACATGTTATACTATGTCGTCGAAAAATTGAAAAAAACGACATACTATATATACTATGTCGTCCGAAATATTGAGAAAAAACGACATGTCGTCCGAAAAATTGAAAAAAAACGACATACTATATACTATGTCGTATAGTATACTATGCCCGAAATATTGAAAAAAACGACATACTATAGTATGTTGTCCGAAGAATTTAAAAAAACGACTCGTATGTCGTGCGACAAATTGAAAAAAAACGACATACTATAGTATGTAGTCAAAAAATTGAAAAAAATGACATACTATATTATGTGGTCGAAAATTGAAAAAAATGACATACTATAGTCGTCAATTACTATTGACGACTATAGTCCAATGTCATTTTTTTCAAAAATTGAAAAAAATGACATACTATAGTCGTCAATTTTTCCGACGACTAAGTCGTCCGAAAATTGAAAAAAACAACATACTATAGTATGTCGTCCGAAATATTGAAAAAAAAACGACATACTAAGTATGTGGTCGAAAAATTGAAAAAAATGACATACTATTGTATGTCGTCCGAAAAATTTAAAAAAACGACATACTATTGTATGTCGTCGAAATATTGAGAAAAAACGACATACTATATAGTATGTCGTCCGAAATATTGAAAAAAATGACATACTATACAATGTCGTCCGAAAAATTGAAAAAAACGACATAATATAGTATGTCGTCCGAAATATTGAGAAAAAACGACATACTGTGGTCGACAAATTGAAAAAAACGACATACTATACTATGTCGTCCGAAATATTGAGAAAAACGACATGTCGTCCAAAAAATTGAAAAAACGACATACTATACTATGTCGTCCGAAATATTGAAAAAAACGACATACTATACTATGTCGTACGAAAAATTTAAAAAACGACATACTATATATAGTATGTGGTCAAAAAATAGAAAAAAACGACATGTCGTCCGAAAAATTTAAAAAAACGACATACTATAGTATGTCGTCCGAAAAATGGAAAAAAACGACATGTTATACTATGTCGTCGAAAAATTGAAAAAAACAACATATTATACTATGTCGTCCGAAATATTGAGAAAAAACGACATGTCGTCCGAAAAATTGAAAAAAACGACATACTATATACTATGTCGTATATAGTATACTATGTCCCAAGAATTGAAAAAAACGACATACTATATAGTATCTTGTCCGAAGAATTTAAAAAAACGACTCGTATGTCGTCCGAAAAATTGAAAAAAACGACATACTATAGTATGTGGTCGAAAAATTGAAAAAAATGACACACTATAGTATGTCGTCTGAAAAATTTAAAAAAACGACATACTATTGTATGTCGTCAAAATATTGAGAAAAAACGACATACTATAGTATGTCGTTCGAAAAATTGAAAAAAACGACATATTATACTATGTCGTCGAAAAATTGAAAAAAACGACATACTATAGTATGTCGTCCGAAATATTGAGAAAAACGACATACTGTGGTCGACAAATTGAAAAAAACGACATACTATAGTATGTCGTCCGAAATATTGAAAAAAATGACATACTATACTATGTCGTTCGAAAAATGGAAAAAAACGACATGTTATACTATGTCGTCCCAAATTTTGAGAAAAAACGACATGTCGTCCGAAAAATTGAAAAAAACGACATACTATATACTATGTCGTACGAAAAATTTAAAATTTAAAAAAACAACATACTATACTATGTCGTCCGAAAAATTGAAAAAAATGACATACTATAGTATGTCGTTCGAAAAATAGAAAAAATGACATAATATACTGTCATTCGAAAAAAAAAAAAACGACATACTACATACTATTTTGTACGAAAAATTGAAAAAAACGACATACCATAGTATGTCGTCCGAAAAATTAAAAAAAACGACATACTATAGTATGTGGTCGAAAAATTGAAAGAAATGACATACTATAGTATGTCGTCGAAAAATTGAAAAAAACGACATATGTCGTCCGAAAAATTGAAAAAACGACATACTATAGTATGTTGTATTGAAAAAACGACATACTATAGTATGTGGTCGAAAAATTGAAAAAAAATGACATACTATAGTATGTCGTTGAAAATTGAAAAAACGACATACTATATACTATGTCGTCCGAAATATTGAAAAAACGACATACTAAGTATGTGGTCGAAAAATTGAAAAAAAGGACATACTATAGTATGTCGTCTGAAAATTTAAAAAAAAACGACATACTAAGTATGTCGTTTTTGAAAAAAACGACATACTATATACTATGTCGTACGAAAAATTGAAAAAAACGACATACTATAGTATGTCGTCCGAAATATTTAGAAAAAGCGACATACTATAGTATGACGTCCGAAAAATTGAAAAAAACGACATACTATAGTATGTGGTCGAAAAATTGAAAAAAACGACATACTATATAATATGTCGTACGAAAAATTGAAAAAACGACATACTATAGTATGTCGTCCGAAATATTGAGAAAAGCGACATACTATGTGGTCGAAAAAAACGACATACTAAGTATGTGGTCGAAAAATTGAAAAAAATGACATACTATAGTATGTCGTCCGACAAATTTAAAAAAACGACATACTATTGTATGTCGTCGAAATATTGAAAAAAAACGACATATTAAGTATGTGGTCGAAAAATTGAAAAAAATGCAATACTATAGTATGTCATCCGAAAAATTTAAAAAAACGACATACTGTGGTATGTCGTCCGAAATATTGAGAAAAAACGACATACAATAGTATGTCGTCCGAAAAATTGAAAAAAACGACATACTATAGTATGTCGTCCGAAATATAGCAAAAAACGAAATACTATAGTATGTCGTCGAAAAATTTAAAAAACCGACATACTATAGTATGTTGTTTTTTGTCAATTTTTTGATGACATACTATATATAGTATGACGTTTTTTTCAATTTTTCGGACGACATACATATGTATGTACATATGTCGTCCGAAATATTGAAAAAAACGACATACTATAGTATGTCGTCCGAAAAGTTGAAAAAAAGACATACTATGTCGTCGAAAAATTTAAAAAAACGTCATACTGTGGTCGAAAAATTTTAAAAAACGACATACTATACTATGTCGTCGAAAAATTGAAAAAAAAACGACATATATGTCGTCCGAAATATTAAGAGAAAATGACATACTATAGTAAGTCGTCCGAAAATTTGGAAAAAATGACATACTATACTATGTCGTCCGAAATATTGAGAAAAAACGACATGTCCGAAAAATTGAAAAAAACGACATACTATACTATGTCATCCGAAAAATTGAAAAAAACGACATACTATATACTATGTCGTACGAAAATTTGAAAAAAACGACATACTATGGTATGTCGTCCGAAATATTGAGAAAAAACAACATACTATATATAGTATGACGTCCGAAAATTTGAAAAAAACGACATACTATAGTATGTCGTCTGAAATTGAAAAAAACGACATATTATACTATGTTGTTGAAAAATTGAAAATGACATACTATAGTATGTCGTCGAAATATCGAGAAAAACAACATTCTATAGTATGTCGTCGAAAAATTGAAAAAAACGACATACTATATACTATGTCGTACGAAAAATTGAAAAAAACGACATACTATATATAGTATGTGGTCGAAAAATGGAAAAAAACGACATATGTCGTCTGAAAAATTGAAAAAAACGACATACTATATACTATGTCGTACGAAAAATTGAAAAAAACGACATACTATATATAGTATGTGGTCGAAAAATGGAAAAAAAAAAACGACATATGTCGTCTGAAAAATTGAAAAAAACGACATACTATAGTATGTGGTCGAAAAATTGAAAAAATGACATACTATAGTATGTCGTCCGAAAAATTGAAAAAAGACATACTAAGTATGTGGTCGAAAAATTGAAAAAAATGACATACTATAGTATGTCGTCCGAAAAATTTAAAAAAACGTCATACTATACTATGTCGTTCGAAAAGTTGAAAACGACATATTATACTATGTCGTCGAAAAATTTAAAAAACGACATACTATAGTATGTCGTCCGAAATATTGAGAAAAACGACATATATGTCGTCCGAAATATTGAGAAAAAACGACATATATGTCGTCCGAAATATTGAGAAAAAATGACATACTATAGTAAGTCGTCCGAAAAATTTAAAAAAACGACATACTATATAGTATGTGGTCGAAAATTTGAAAAAAACGACATACTATAGTATGTCGTCCGAAATATTGAGAAAAAACGACATACTATAGTATGATGTCCGAAAAATGAAAAAAACGACATACTATAGTATGTCGTCTGAAATATTGAAAAAAACGACATACTATACTATGTCGTTCGAAAAATTGAAAAAAACGACATATTATACTATGTCGTCGAAAAATGGAAAAAAACGACATACTATATATAGTATGTGGTCGAAAAATGGAAAAAAACGACATATGTCGTCCGAAAATTGAAAAAAACGACATACTATGGTATGTCGTATTGAAAAAAACGACATACTATAGTATGTCGTCCGAAATATTGAGAAAAAACGACATACTGTGGTCGAAAAATTGATAAAAACGACATACTATAGTTTGTCGAAAAATTGAAAAAAACGACATACTATAGTATTTGTTTTTTGTCAATTTTTTGATCACATACTATATATAGTATGACGTTTTTTTAAATTTTTCGGACGACATACATATGTATGTACATATGTCGTCCGAAATATTGAGAAAAAAACCACATACTATAGTAAGTCATCCGAAAAAATTAAAAAAACGACATACTGTGGTCGAAAATTGAAAAAAACGACATACTATTGTATGTCGTCCGTAATATTGAAAAAAACGACATACTATACTGTCGTTCGAAAAATTGAAAAAACGACATACTATACTATGTCGTCCGAAATACTGAAAAAAACGACATACTATAGTATGTCGTCGAAAAATTGAAAAAAACAACATACTATATACTATGTCGTACTAATAATTGAAAAAAACGACATACTATATATAGTATAAGGTCGAAAAATGGAAAAAAACGACATATGTCGTCCGAAAAATTGAAAAAAACGACATACTATAGTATGTCGTATTGAAAAAAACGACATACTATAGTATGTCGTCCGAAGAATTGAAAAAAACGACATACTATAGTATGTCGTCCGAAGAATTTAAAAAAACGACTCGTATGTCATCCGAAAAATTTAAAAAAACATCATACTATTGTATGTCGTCGAAATATTGAGAAAAAACGACATACTGTGGTCGAAAAATTGAAAAAACGACATACTATACTATGTCGTCCGAAATATTGAGAAAAAACGACGTCGTCCGAAAAATTGTAAAAAACGACATACTATACTATGTCGTCCGAAATATTGAAAAAAACGACATACTATAGTATGTCGTCAAAAAATTTAAAAAAACGACATACTATATACTATGTCGTGCAAAATATTGAGAAAAAACGACATACTAGTATGTGGTCGAAAAATTGAAAAAAATGACATACTATAGTTTGTCGTTGAAAAATTGAAAAAAAAACGACATACTATAGTATGTTGTTTTTTTCAATTTTTTGATGACATACTATATATAGTATGACGTTTTTTTCAATTTTTCGGACGACATACATATGTATGTACATATGTCGTCCGAAATATTGAAAAAAAACGACATACTATAGTAAGTCGTACGAAAAATTTAAAAAAACGACATTCTGTGGTCGAAAAATTGAAAAAAACGACATACTATTGTATGTCGTCCGAAATATTGAAAAAACGACATACTATACTATGTCGTCGAAAAATTGAAAAAAAATCGACATATATGTCGTCCGAAATATTGAGAAAAAATGACATACTATAGTAAGTCGTCCGAAAATTTGAAAAAAACGACATACTATACTATGTCGTCCGAAATATTGAGAAAAGACGACATGTCCGAAAAATTGAAAAAAACGACATACTATATACTATGTCGTACGAAAATTTGAAAAAAACGACATACTATAGTATGTCGTCTGAAATTGAAAAAAACGACATATTATACTATGTTGTTGAAAAATTGAAAATAACGACATACTATAGTATGTCGTCGAAATATCGAGAAAAACGACATTCTATAGTATGTCGTCGAAAAATTGAAAAAAACGACATACTATATATAGTATGTGGTCGAAAAATGGAAAAAAGCGACATATGTCGTCCGAAAAATTGAAAAAAACGACATACTATAGTATGTGGTCAAAAAATTGAAAAAAATGACATACTATAGTATGTCGTCCGAAAAATTAAAAAAACGACATACTATGTCGTCGAAGAATTTAAAAAAACGACATACTGTGGTCGAAAAATTGAAAAAAAACGACATACTATTGTATGTCGTCTGAAATATTGAAAAAAACGTCATACTATACTATGTCATTCGAAAAATTGAAAAAACGACATATTATACTATGTCGTCGAAAAATTGAAAAAAACGACATACTATAGTATGTCGTCAAAATATTGAGAAAATGACATATATGTCGTCCGAAATATTGAGAAAAAACGACATATATGTCGTCCGAAATATTGAGAAAAAATGACATACTATAGTAAGTCGTCCGTAAAATTTTAAAAAACGAAATACTATATAGTATGTGGTCGAAAATTTGAAAAAAACGACATACTATAGTATGTCGTCGAAATATTGAGAAAAAACAACATACTATAGTATGTATTTCGGACGACTATGTCGTGCAAAATATTGAGAAAAAACGACATACTATAGTCTGTGGTCGAAAAATTGAAAAAAATGACACTATAGTTTGTCGTCGAAAATTTGAAAAAAACGACATACTATAGTATGTCGTCCAAAATATTGAGAAAAACGACATACTAAGTATGTGGTCGAAAAATTGAAAAAATTGACATACTATAGTATGTCGTCCGAAAAATTTAAAAAACGACATACTATTGTATGTCGTCGAAATATTGAAAAAAAACGACATACTAAGTATGTGGTCGAAAAATTGAAAAAAATGACATACTGTAGTATGTCGTCCGAAAAATTGAAAAAAACGACATACTATAGTATGTCTTCCGAAATATTTAGAAAAAACGACATACTGTGGGACAAATTGAAAAAAACGACATACTATACTATCGTCCCGAAATATTGAGAAAAAACTACATGTCCAAAAAATTGAAAAAAACGACATACTATACTGTCGTCCGAAATATTGAAAAAAACGACATACTATACTATGTCGTCGAAAAATTGAAATAAACGACATACTATATACTATGTCGTACGAAAAATTGAAAAAAACGACATACTATATATAGTATGTGGTCGAAAAATTGAAAAAAACGACATACTATACTATGTCGTCCAAAATATTGAGAAAAAACGACATGTCGTCCGAAAAATTGAAAAAAACGACATACTATACTATGTCGTCCGAAATATTGAAAAAAAACGACATACTATAGTATGTCGTCCGAAATATTGAATCAAATGACATACTATACTATGTCGTTCGAAAAATGGAAAAAAACGACATGTTATACTATGTCGTCGAAAAATTGAAAAAAACGACATACTATACTATGTCGTCCGAAATATTGAGAAAAAATGACATGTCGTCCGAAAAATTGAAAAAAACGACATACTATATACTATGTCGTATATAATACTATGTCCGAAATATTGAGAAAAAACAACATACTATAGTATGTATTTCGGACGACTATGTCGTGCAAAATATTGAGAAAACGACATACTATAGTCTGTGGTCGAAAAATTAAAAAAAATGACATACTATAGTTTGTCGTCGAAAAATTGAAAAAAACGACATACTACAGTATCGTCCGAAATATTGAGAAAAAACGACATACTATAGTAAGTCGTCCAAAAAATTGAAAAAAACGACATACTATACTATGTCGTTCGAAAAATGGAAAAAAACGACATGTTATACTGTCGTCGAAAAATTGAAAAAAACGACATACTATATACTATGTCGTATATTGTTGGAGAAATTGTGATATTATTAATCAATTATTTGTTATTTTCATTGATCTTTATAATGTATCTTTAATTGATGCTTTCCTTAAAGTTAATCTCATTATAGAATTAAGAATGTTTCTTGTATTGTTGATTTACTCTGATTCCTTTCTCAGAAGGCCTCACTGACAGAGAGCAGAAACAAAATCTTCCTGCAGGTTTACCTCTTGGTGAAGAGCTCTGCTTCGGTTGAGTTGCTGGCCTCCAAACCATCATTGCTAAGATCACTACATATTTTATTAATCTTTGTGCCTGGAAGGACATTATCTAGTACAGAATGATTGTGTGTTAGTTAGTGAATAACATTTGACGCTGTAGCTGTTTGCCCCCTCCCTTTAGAGCTACAGCGTCCTTGTGATTAGGGATCCTAGAAACAATAAAATAGAGGAGCAGACAAAATGTGCTTCAGAGCGGTAGGAGATTGTAACTGAAGCACATCTCTGTCCGTTCTCCTCGCGAGTGAGAAAAGAATCTAACTCTTTTGTCTTTTCTGTCTTTGTTAATGTATGTTTAACAGGTGTTAACCCTAACATATATAGTATACTATGTCCGAAATATTGAAAAAAACAACATACTATAGTATGTCGTCGAAATATTGAGAAAAAACGACATACTATAGTATGTATTTCGGACGACTATGTCGTGCAAAATATTGAGAAAAAACGACATACTATAGTCTGTGGTCGAAAAATTGAAAAAAATGACACTAGTTTGTCGTCGAAAAATTGAAAAAACGACATACTATAGTATGTCGTCCGAAATATTGAGAAAAAACAACATACTATAGTAAGTCGTCCAAAAAATTAAAAAAAACGACATACTAAGTATGTGGTCGAAAAATTGAAAAAGTATGTCGTCCGAAAAATTTAAAAAAACGACATACTATTGTATGTCGTCGAAATATTGAGAAAAAATGACATACTATATACTATGTCGTACGAAAAATTGAAAAAAACGACATACTATAGTATGTCGTCCGAAAAATTGAAAAAAACGACATACTATAGTATGTCGTATTGAAAAAAACGACATACTATAGTATGTGGTCGAAATATTGAAAAAAATTACATACTATAGTATGTCGTCGGAAAATTGAAAAAAACGACATACTAAGTATGTCGTTTTTTGAAAAAAACGACATACTATATACTATGTCGTACAAAAAATTGAAAAAAACGACAAACTATAGTATGTCGTCCGAAATATTGAGAAAAAGCGACATACTATAGTATGACGTCCGAAATATTGAAAAAAATGACATACTATACTATGTCGTCCGAAATATTGAAAAAAATGACATACTATACTATGTCGTTCGAAAAATGGAAAAAAACGACATGTTATACTATGTCGTCGAAAAATTGAAAAAACGACATACTATACTATGTCGTCCGAAATATTGAGAAAAAACGACATGTCGTCCGAAAAATTGAAAAAAACGACATACTATATACTATGTCGTATATAGTATACTATGCCCGAAATATTGAAAAAAACGACATACTATAGTATGTCGTCGAAATATTGAGAAAAAACGACATACTATAGTATGTATTTCGGACGACTATGTCGTGCAAAATATTGAGAAAAAACGACATACTATAGTCTGTGGTCGAAAAATTGAAAAAAACGACATACTATACTATGTCGTGCGAAAAATGGAAAAAAACGACATGTTATACTATGTCGTCGAAAAATTGAAAAAATCGACATACTATACTATGTCGTCCGAAATATTGAGAAAAAACGACATGTCGTCCGAAAAATTGAAAAAAACGACATACTATATACTATGTCGTATATAATATACTATGTCCGAAATATTGAAAAAAACAACATACTATAGTATGTATTTCGGACGACTATGTCGTGCAAAATATTGAGAAAAAACGACATACTATAGTCTGTGGTCGAAAAATTTAAAAAAATGACATACTATAGTTTGTCGTCGAAAAATTGAAAAAAACGACATACTACAGTATGTCGTCCGAAATATTGAGAAAAAACGACATACTATAGTAAGTCGTCCAAAAAATTGAAAAAAACGACATACTATACTAGGTCGTTCGAAAAATGGAAAAAAACGACATGTTTACTATCGTCGAAAAATTGAAAAAAACGACATACTATACTATGTCGTCCGAAATTTTGAGAAAAAACGACATACTATACTATGTCGTATATAGTATACTATGTCCGAAATATTGAAAAAAACAACATACTATAGTATGTCGTCGAAATATTGAGAAAAAACGACATACTATAGTATGTATTTCGGACGACTATGTCGTGCAAAATATTGAGAAAAAAACGACATACTATAGTCTGTGGTCGAAAAATTGAAAAAAATGACACTATAGTTTGTCGTCGAAAAATTGAAAAAAACGACATACTAAGTATGTGGTCGAAAAATTGAAAAAAACATACCATAGTATGTCGTCCGAAAAATTTAAAAAAACGACATATTATTGTATGTCGTCGAAATATTGAAAAAAAACGACATACTATATACTATGTCGTACGAAAAATTGAAAAAAACGACATACTATAGTATGTCGTCCGAAAAATTGAAAAAAACGACATACTATAGTATGTCGTATTGAAAAAAACGACATACTATAGTATGTGGTCGAAAAATTGAAAAAAATGACATACTATATACTATGTCGTCCGAAATATTGAAAAAAATGACATACTAAGTATGTGGTCGAAATATTGAAAAAAATTACATACTATAGTATGTCGTCGGAAAATTGAAAAAAACGATATACTAAGTATGTCGTTTTTTGAAAAAAACGACATACTATATACTATGTCGTACAAAAATTGAAAAAAACGACAAACTATAGTATGTCGTCCGAAATATTGAGAAAAAGCGACATACTATAGTATATCGTCCGAAATATTGAGAAAAAACGACATACTATACTATGTCGTTCGAAAAATGGAAAAAAACGACGTTATACTATGTCGTCAAAAAATTGAAAAAAACGACATACTATACTATGTCGTCCGAAATATTGAGAAAAAACGACATGTCGTCCGAAAAATTGAAAAAAACGACATACTATATACTATGTCGTATATAGTATACTATGTCCGAAATATTGAAAAAAACGACATACTATAGTATGTCGTCGAAATATTGAGAAAAAACAACATACTATAGTATGTATTTCGGACGACTATGTCGTGCAAATATTGAGAAAAAACGACATACTATAGTCTGTGGTCGAAAAATTGAAAAAAATGACATACTATAGTTTGTCGTCGAAAAATTGAAAAAAACGACATTCTATATAGTATGTTGTCCGAAATATTGAGAAAAAACGACGAAGTAAGTCGTCCGAAAAATTGAAAAAAACGACATACTATAGTATGTGGTCGAAAAATTGAAAAAAATGACATACTATAGTATGTCGTTGAAAAATTGAAAAAAACGACATACTATATACTATGTCGTCCGAAATATTGAAAAAAACGACATACTAAGTATGTGGTCGAGAAATTGAAAAAAATGACATACTATAGTATGTCGTCTGAAAAATTTAAAAAAACGACATACTAAGTATGTCGTTTTTTGAAAAAAACGACCTACTATATACTATGTCGTACGAAAAATTGAAAAAAACCACAAACTATAGTATGTCGTCCGAAATATTGAGAAAAAGCGACATACTATAGTATGTCGTCCGAAAAATTGAAAAAAACGACATACTAAGTATGTCGTTTTTTTGAAAAAAACGACATACTATATACTATGTCGTACGAAAAATTGAAAAAAACCACATACTATAGTATGTCGTCCGAAATATTGAGAAAAAGCGACATACTATAGTAAGTCGACCGAAAAATTGAAAAAAACGACATACTATAGTATGTATTTCGGACGACTATGTCGTGCAAAATATTGAAAAAACGACATACTATAGTCTGTGGTCGAAAAACTGAAAAATATGATATACTATAGTTTGTCGTTCGAAAAATGGAAAAAAAACATGTTATACTATGTCGTCGAAAAATTGAAAAAAACGACATACTATATATACTATGTCGTCCGAAATATTGAGAAAAAACGACATGTCGTCCAAAAAATTGAAAAAAACGACATACTATACTATGTCGTATATAGTATACTATGCCAAATATTGAAAAAAACGACATACTATAGTATGTTGTCCGAAGAATTTAAAAAAACGACTCGTATGTCGTGCGACAAATTGAAAAAAACGACATACTATAGTATGTGGTCAAAAAATTGAAAAAAATGACATACTATATTATGTGGTCGAAAAATTGAAAAAAATGACATACTATAGTCGTCAATTACTATTGACGACTATAGTCGTCAATGTCATTTTTTTCAAAAATTGAAAAAAATGACATACTATAGTCGTCAATTTTTCCGACGACTAAGTCGTCCGAAAATTGAAAAAAACAACATACTATAGTATGTCGTCCGAAATATTGAAAAAAAACGACATACTAAGTATGTGGTCGAAAAATTGAAAAAAATGACATACTATTGTATGTCGTCCGAAAAATTTAAAAAAACGACATACTATTGTATGTCGTCGAAATATTGAGAAAAAACGACATACTATATAGTATGTCGTCCGAAATATTGAAAAAAATGACATACTATACAATGTCGTCCGAAAAATTGAAAAAAACGACATAATATAGTATGTCGTCCGAAATATTGAGAAAAAACGACATACTGTGGTCGACAAATTGAAAAAAACGACATACTATACTATGTCGTCCGAAATATTGAGAAAAAACGACATGTCGTCCAAAAAATTGAAAAAAACGACATACTATACTATGTCGTCCGAAATATTGAAAAAAACGACATACTATACTATGTCGTACGAAAAATTTAAAAAAACGACATACTATATATAGTATGTGGTCAAAAAATAGAAAAAAACGACATGTCGTCCGAAAAATTTAAAAAAACGACATACTATAGTATGTCGTCCGAAAAATGGAAAAAAACGACATGTTATACTATGTCGTCGAAAAATTGAAAAAAACAACATATTATACTATGTCGTCCGAAATATTGAGAAAAAACGACATGTCGTCCGAAAAATTGAAAAAAACGACATACTATATACTATGTCGTATATAGTATACTATGTCCCAAGAATTGAAAAAAACGACATACTATATAGTATCTTGTCCGAAGAATTTAAAAAAACGACTCGTATGTCGTCCGAAAAATTGAAAAAAACGACATACTATAGTATGTGGTCGAAAAATTGAAAAAAATGACACACTATAGTATGTCGTCTGAAAAATTTAAAAAAACGACATACTATTGTATGTCGTCAAAATTGAGAAAAAACGACATACTATAGTATGTCGTTCGAAAAATTGAAAAAAACGACATATTATACTATGTCGTCGAAAAATTGAAAAAAACGATACTATAGTATGTCGTCCGAAATATTGAGAAAAAACGACATACTGTGGTCGACAAATTGAAAAAAACGACATACTATAGTATGTCGTCCGAAATATTGAAAAAATGACATACTATACTATGTCGTTCGAAAAATGGAAAAAAACGACATGTTATACTATGTCGTCCGAAATTTTGAGAAAAAACGACATGTCGTCCGAAAAATTGAAAAAAACGACATACTATATACTATGTCGTACGAAAAATTGAAAAAAACGACATATATAGTATGTCGTCCGAAAAATTAAAAAAAACGACATACTATAGTATGTGGTCGAAAAATTGAAAAAAATGACATAATATACTGTCATTCGAAAAATTGAAAAAAACGACATACTACATACTATTTTGTACGAAAAATTGAAAAAAACGACATACCATAGTATGTCGTCCGAAAAATTGAAAAAAAACGACATACTATAGTATGTGGTCGAAAAATTGAAAGAAATGACATACTATAGTATGTCGTCGAAAAATTGAAAAAAACGACATATGTCGTCCGAAAAATTGAAAAAAACGACATACTATAGTATTGAAAAAAACGACTATAGTATGTGGTCGAAAAATTGAAAAAAAATGACATACTATAGTATGTCATTGAAAAATTGAAAAAAACGACATACTATATACTATGTCGTCCGAAATATTGAAAAAAACGACATACTAAGTATGTGGTCGAAAAATTGAAAAAAATGACATACTATAGTATGTCGTCTGAAAAATTTAAAAAAACGACATACTAAGTATGTCGTTTTTTGAAAAAAACGACATACTATATACTGTCGTACGAAAAATTGAAAAAAACGACATACTATAGTATGTCGTCCGATATATTTTAGAAAAAGCGACATACTATAGTATGACGTCCGAAAAATTGAAAAAAACGACATACTATAGTATGTGGTCGAAAAATTGAAAAAAACGACATACTATATACTATGTCGTACGAAAAATTGAAAAAACGACATACTATAGTATGTCGTCCGAAATATTGAGAAAAAGCGACATACTATGTGGTCGAAAAAAACGACATACTAAGTATGTGGTCGAAAAATTGAAAAAAATGACATACTATAGTATGTCGTCCGACAAATTTAAAAAAACGACATACTATTGTATGTCGTCGAAATATTGAAAAAAAACGACATATTAAGTATGTGGTCGAAAAATTGAAAAATATGACATACTATAGTATGTCATCCGAAAAATTAAAAAAAACGACATACTATTGTATGTCGTCGAAATATTGAGTAAAAACGACATACTATTGTATGTCGTCCGAAAAATTGGAAAAAAAGACATACTATACTATGTCGTTCGAAAAATTGAAAAAAACGACATATTATACTATGTCGTCGAAAAATTGAAAAAAACGACATACTATACTATATTGTTCGAAAAATGGAACAAAACCACATATTATACTATGTCGTCGAAAAATTGAAAAAAACGACATACTATACTATGTCGTCCGAAATATCTAGAAAAAACGACATGTCCGAAAAATTGAAAAAAACGACACACTATACTATGTCGTCCGAAATATTGAAAAAAACGACATACTATACTATGTCGTCCGAAATATTGAGAAAAAACGACATGTCGTCCGAAAAATTGAAAAAAAACGACATACTATATACTATGTCGTATATAGTATACTATGTCCGAAATATTGAGAAAAAACAACATACTATAGTATGTATTTCGGTCGACTATGTCGTGCAAAATATTGAGAAAAAACGACATACTATAGTCTGTGGTCGAAAAATTGAAAAAAATGACATACTATAGTTTGTCGTCGAAAAATTGAAAAAAACGACATACTATAGTACGCCGTCCGAAATATTGAGAATAAACGACATGCTATAGTAAGTCGTCCAAAAAATTGAAAAAAACGACATACTATAGTATGTCGTCCGAAATATTGAAAGAAATATTTCGGTAAGTCGTCCGAAAAATTGAAAAAAACGACATAGTATACTATGTCGTCCGAAATATTGAGAAAAAACGACATGTCGTCCAAAAAATTGAAAAAAACGACATACTATATACTATGTCGTATATAGTATACTATGTCCGAAATATTGAAAAAAACGACATACTATAGTATGTATTTCGGACGACTATGTCGTGCAAAATATTGAGAAAAAACAACATACTATATAGTCTGTGGTCGAAAAATTGAAAAAAATGACCTACTATAGTTTGTCGTCGAAAAATTGAAAAAAACGACATACTATAGTATGTCATCCGAAAAATTAAAAAAAACGACATACTATTGTATGTCGTCGAAATATTGAGTAAAAACGACATATTATACTATGTCGTACGAAAAATTGAAAAAAAACGACATACTATAGTATGTCATCCGACATATTGAGAAAAAGCGACATACTATGTGGTCGAAAAAAACGACATACTAATTATATGGTCGAAAAATTGAAAAAAATGACATATAGTATGTCGTCTGAAAAATTTAAAAAAACGACATACTATTGTATGTCGTCGAAATATTGAAAAAAACGACATACTAAGTATGTGGTCGAAAAATTGAAAAAAATGACATACCATAGTATGTCGTCCGAAAAATTTAAAAAAACGACATACTATTGTATGTCGTCGAAATATTGAGAAAAAACGACATACTATAGTATGTCGTCCGAAAAATTGGAAAAAACGACATACTATACTATGTCGTTCGAAAAATTGAAAAAAACGACATATTATACTATGTCGTCGAAAAATTGAAAAAAACGACATACTATACTATGTTGTTCGAAAAATGGAAAAAAACGACATATTATACTATGTCGTCGAAAAATTGAAAAAAACGACACACTATACTATGTCGTCCGAAATATTGAAAAAAACGACATACTATACTATGTCGTCCGAAATATTGAGAAAAAACGACATACTATATAGTAAGTCGTCCGAGAGTGCTCGGTTGGCGCACTGCGTAAAGACATGCGTTGCGGTTCCGATGGGTCTGAGTTCAAGACCTGCAGGCGGAATTGTCCAAAGCACCCTCTTTATCCAGAGTGACAGCTGGAGTTTTAAAGTTAAACACGGAAGACCGACTTTGAGGTACTTTTAGGAGTTCGAGCGGCTTGATGGGTCAGTGCTCGGCTGGCGCAGTGCGTAAAGACATGCGTTGCGGTTCCGATGGGTCTGAGTTCAAGACCTGCAGGCGGAACACTGCGAAGCATAGTCTGTATGCAGAGTGTCAGTGAGGGAGCCAACTCTCTAACATGTGCTTTATTCAGCACATGTTAGGGAGGCTTTACTCAGAGAGGTGGAAAGTGGAGGGAGTTCAAGATCTGCTTATGGAATGGTCTGCACCATACACTGCATCCAGAATGTACTATTGTAAATGTTGGAAAGAGAAGGAAGTTAAAGTTCTCAGTCCATGGGAGCAACAATGAACAACGTTAGACTCTCACTGGGTCTAAAGTGAGAGTTCAAGACACGTGTGCGGAACTGTTTGAAGCACACTCTTTATCCAGAGAGACAGCTGGACTTTTAAAGTTTAACATGGAAGACTAACTGTTCCGATGGTCCTTGGGGTACTTGTAGAACTTCGAATGGAAAGGTGCTCAGTTTACGCAGTCCATAAGAGCAACCAAAAAAAAAAAACAACTCTGAGGGACTCTCAGGCCCTGAGAGGCCCTCTGAGGGACTTTTAGGAGTTCGAGCTGCTTGATGGGTGAGTGCTCGGTTGGCGCACTGCGTAAAGACATGCGTTGCGGTTCCGATGGGTCTGAGTTCAAGACCTGCAGGCGGAATGGTCCGAAGCACCCTCTTTATCCAGAGTGATAGCTGGAGTTTTAAATTTAAACACGGAAGACCGACTTTGAGGTACTTTTAGGAGTTCGAGCGGCTTGATGGGTGAGTGATCGGTTGGCGCACTGCGTAAAGACATGCGTTGCGGTTCCGATGGGTCCGAGTTCAAGACCCGGGTGAGGAACGGTCCGAAGCACCCTCTTTATCCAGAGTGATAGCTGGAGTTTTGAAGTTGAACACGGAAGACCGACTTTGAGGTACTTTTAGGAGTTCGAGCAGTTTGATTGGTGAGTGCTCGGTTGGCGCACTGCGTAAAGACATGCGTTGTGATTCTGATGGGTCTGAGTTCAAGACCTTCAGGCGGAATGGTCTGAAGCACCCTCTTTATCCAGAGTGACAGCTGGAGTTTTACAGTTAAATACGGAAGACCGACTTTGAGGTACTTTTAGGAGTTCAAGCTGCTTGATGGGTGAGTGCTCGGTTGGCGCACTGCGTAAAGACATGCGTTGCGGTTCCGATGAGTCTGAGTTCAAGACCCGGGTGAGGAACGGTCCGAAGCACCCTCTTTATCTAGAGTGATAGCTGGAGTTTTGAAGTTAAACACGGAAGATCGACTTTGAGGTACTTTTAGGAGTTCGAGCTGCTTGATGGGTGAGTGCTCTGTTGGCTCACTGCGTAAAGACATGCGTTGCGGTTCCGATGGGCCTGAGTTCAAGACCTGCAGGCGGAATGGTCCGAAGCACCCTCTTTATCCAGAGTGACAGCTGGATTTCTAAAGTTAAACACAGAAGACCGACTTTGAGGTACTTTTAGGAGTTCGAGCGGCTTGATGGTTGAGTGCTCGGTTGGCGCACTGCGTAAAGACATGAGTTGCGGTTCTGATGGGTCTGAGTTCAAGACCTACAGGCGGAATGGTCCGAATCACCCTCTTTATCCAGAGTGACAGCTGGAGTTTTAAATTTAAACACGGAAGACCGACTTTGAGGTACTTTTAGGAATTCGAGCGGCTTGATGGGTGAGTGCTCGGTTGGCGCACTGCGTAAAGACATGCGTTGCGGTTCCGATGGGTCCGAGTTCAAGACCCGGGTGAGGAACGGTCCGAAGCACCCTCTTTATCCAGAGTGACAGCTGGAGTTTTAAAGTTAAACACGGAAGACCGACTTTGAGGTACTTTTAGGAGTTCGAGCGGCTTGACGGGTGAGTGCTCGGTTGGTGCACTGCGTAAAGACATGCGTTGCGGTTCCGATGGGTCTGAGTTCAAGACCTGCAGGCGGAATGGTCCGAAGCACCCTCTTTATCCAGAGTGATACCCTGAGAGTCCTTCAGAGGGCCTCTCAGGGACTGAAAGTCCCTCAGAGGTTTTTTTTTTTTGGTTGCTCTTATGGACTGCGTAAAGTGAGCACCTTTCCATTCGAAGTTCTACAAGTACCCCAAGGACCATCGGAACAGTTAGTCTTCCATGTTAAACTTTAAACGTCCAGCTGTCTCTCTGGATAAAGAGTGTGCTTCAGACAGTTCCGCACACGTGTCTTGAACTCTCACTTTAGACCCAGTGAGAGTCTAACGTTGTCCATTGTTGCTCCCATGGACTGAGAACTTTAACTTCCTTCTCTTTCCAACATTTACAATAGTACATTCTGGATGCAGTGTATGGTGCAGACCATTCCATAAGCAGATCTTGAACTCCCTCCACTTTCCACCTCTCTGAGTAAAGCCTCCCTAACATGTGCGGAATAAAGCACATGTTAGAGAGTTGGCTCCCTCACTGACACTCTGCATACAGACTATGCTTCGCAGTGTTCCGCCTGCAGGTCTTGAACTCAGACCCATCGGAACCGCTACGCATGTCTTTACGCAGTGCGCCAGCCGAGCACTGACCCATCAAGCTGCTCGAACTCCTAAAAGTACCTCAAAGTCGGTCTTCCGTGTTTAACTTTAAAACTCCAGCTGTCACTCTGGATAAAGAGGGTGCTTTGGACAATTCCGCCTGCAGGTCTTGAACTCAGACCCATCGGAACCGCAACGCATGTCTTTACGCAGTGCGCCAACCGAGCACTCACCCATCAAGCCGCTCGAACTCCTAAAAGTTCCTCAAAGTCGGTCTTCCGTGTTTAACTTTAAAACTCCAGCTGTCACTCTGGATAAAGAGGGTGCTTCAGACCATTCCGCCTGAAGGTCTTGAACTCAGACCCATCGAAACCGCAACGCATGTCTTTACGCAGTGCGCCAACCGAGCACTCACCCATCAAACCGCTCGAACTCCTAAAAGTACCTCAAAGTCGATCTTCCGTGTTTAACTTCAAAACTCCAGCTGTCACTCTGGATAAAGAGGGTGCTTCCGTCCGTTCCGCACCCGGGTCTTGAAGTCAGACCCATCGGAACCGCAACACATGTCTTTACGCAGTGCGCCAACCGAGCACTCACACATCAAGCCGCTCGAACTCCTAAAAGTACCTCAAAGTCGGTCTTCCGTGTTTAAATTTAAAACTCCAGCTGTCACTCTGGATAAAGAGGGTGCTCCAGACCGTTCCGCCTGAAGGTCTTGAACTCAGACCCATCGGAACCACAACGCATGTCTTTACGCAGTGCGCCAACCGAGCACTCACCAATCAAACTGCTCGAACTCCTAAAAGTACCTCAAAGTCGGTCTTCCGTGTTTAACTTCAAAACTCCAGCTATCACTCTGGATAAAGAGGGTGCTTCGGACCATTCCGCCTGCAGGTCTTGAACTCAGACCCATCGGAACCGCAACGCATGTCTTTACGCAGTGCACCAACCGAGCACTCACCCATCAAGCCGCTCGAACTCCTAAAAGTACCTCAAAGTCGATCTTCCGTGTTTAACTTCAAAACTCCAGCTATCACTCTGGATAAAGAGGGTGCTTCGGACCGTTCCTCACCCGGGTCTTGAACTCGGACCCATCGGAACCGCAACGCATGTCTTTACGCAGTGCGCCAACCGAGCACTCACCCATCAAGCCGCTCGAACTCCTAAAAGTACCTCAAATTCGGTCTTCCGTGTTTAACTTTAAAACTCCAGCTGTCACTCTGGATAAAGAGGGTGCTTTGGACAATTCCGCCTGCAGGTCTTGAACTCAGACCCATCGGAACCGCAACGCATGTCTTTACGCAGTGCGCCAACCGAGCACTCACCCATCAAGCCGCTCGAACTCCTAAAAGTTCCTCAAAGTCGGTCTTCCGTGTTTAACTTTAAAACTCCAGCTGTCACTCTGGATAAAGAGGGTGCTTCCGTCCGTTCCGCACCCGGGTCTTGAAGTCAGACCCATCGGAACCGCAACACATGTCTTTACGCAGTGCGCCAACCGAGCACTCACACATCAAGCCGCTCGAACTCCTAAAAGTACCTCAAAGTCGGTCTTCCGTGTTTAACTTCAAAACTCCAGCTATCACTCTGGAAAAAGAGGGTGCTTCGGACCATTCCGCCTGCAGGTCTTGAACTCAGACCCATCGTAACCGCAATGCATGTCTTTACTCAGTGCACCAACCGAGCACTCACCCATCAAGCCGCTCGAACTCCTAAAAGTACCTCAAAGTCGATCTTCCGTGTTTAACTTCAAAACTCCAGCTATCACTCTGGATAAAGAGGGTGCTTCGGACCGTTCCTCACCCGGGTCTTGAACTCGGACCCATCGGAACCGCAACGCATGTCTTTACGCAGTGCGCCAACCGAGCATTCACCCATCAAGCCGCTCGAACTCCTAAAAGTACCTCAAAGTCGGTCTTCCGTGTTTAAATTTAAAACTCCAGCTGTCACTCTGGATAAAGAGGGTGATTCGGACCATTCCGCCTGTAGGTCTTGAACTCAGACCCATCAGAACCGCAACTCATGTCTTTACGCAGTGCGCCAACCGAGCACTCACCCATCAAGCCGCTCGAACTCCTAAAAGTACCTCAAAGTTGGTCTTCCGTGTTTAACTTTAAAACTCCAGCTGTCACTCTGGATAAAGAGGGTGCTTTGGACAATTCCGCCTGCAGGTCTTGAACTCAGACCCATCGGAACCGCAACGCATGTCTTTACGCAGTGCGCCAACCGAGCACTCACCGATCAAGCCGCTCGAACTCCTAAAAGTTCCTCAAAGTCGGTCTTCCGTGTTTAACTTTAAAACTCCAGCTGTCACTCTGGATAAAGAGGGTGCTTCAGACCATTCCGCCTGAAGGTCTTGAACTCAGACCCATCGAAACCGCAACGCATGTCTTTACGCAGTGCGCCAACCGAGCACTCACCCATCAAACCGCTCGAACTCCTAAAAGTACCTCAAAGTCGATCTTCCGTGTTTAACTTCAAAACTCCAGCTGTCACTCTGGATAAAGAGGGTGCTTCCGTCCGTTCCGCACCCGGGTCTTGAAGTCAGACCCATCGGAACCGCAACACATGTCTTTACGCAGTGCGCCAACCGAGCACTCACACATCAAGCCGCTCGAACTCCTAAAAGTACCTCAAAGTCGGTCTTCCGTGTTTAACTTTAAAACTCCAGCTGTCACTCTGGATAAAGAGGGTGCTTCAGACCATTCCGCCTGAAGGTCTTGAACTCAGACCCATCAGAACCGCAACTCATGTCTTTACGCAGTGCGCCAACCGAGCACTCACCCATCAAGCAGCTCGAACTCCTAAAAGTACCTCAAAGTCGGTCTTCCGTGTTTGAGTCCCTCAGAGGGCCTCTCAGGGCCTGAGAGTCCCTCAGAGGGCCTCTCAGGCCTCCCTCAGAGGGCCTCTCTGAGAGTCCCTCAGAGGGACTCTCAGGCCCTGAGAGTCCCTCAGAGGGGTTTTTTTTTTTGGTTGCTCTTATGGACTGCGTAAAGTGAGCACCTTTCCATTCGAAGTTCTACAAGTACCCCAAGGACCATCGGAACAGTTAGTCTTCCATGTTAAACTTTAAACGTCCAGCTGTCTCTCTGGATAAAGAGTGTGCTTCAGACAGTTCCGCACACGTGTCTTGAACTCTCACTTTAGACCAGTGAGAGTCTAACGTTGTCCATTGTTGCTCCCATGGACTGAGAACTTTAACTTCCTTCTCTTAACCAACATTTACAATAGTACATTCTGGATGCAGTGTATGGTGCAGACCATTCCATAAGCAGATCTTGAACTCCCTCCACTTTCCACCTCTCTGAGTAAAGCCTCCCTAACATGTGCGGAATAAAGCACATGTTAGAGAGTTGGCTCCCTCACTGACACTCTGCATACAGACTATGCTTCGCAGTGTTCCGCCTGCAGGTCTTGAACTCAGACCCATCGGAACCGCTACGCATGTCTTTACGCAGTGCGCCAGCCGAGCACTGACCCATCAAGCTGCTCGAACTCCTAAAAGTACCTCAAAGTCGGTCTTCCGTGTTTAACTTTAAAACTCCAGCTGTCACTCTGGATAAAGAGGGTGCTTTGGACAATTCCGCCTGCAGGTCTTGAACTCAGACCCATCGGAACCGCAACGCATGTCTTTACGCAGTGCGCCAACCGAGCACTCACCAATCAAACTGCTCGAACTCCTAAAAGTACCTCAAAGTCGGTCTTCCGTGTTTAACTTTAAAACTCCAGCTATCACTCTGGATAAAGAGGGTGCTTCGGACCATTCCGCCTGCAGGTCTTGAACTCAGACCCATCGGAACCGCAACGCATGTCTTTACGCAGTGCACCAACCGAGCACTCACCCATCAAGCTGCTCGAACTCCTAAAAGTACCTCAAAGTCGATCTTCCGTGTTTAACTTCAAAACTCCAGCTATCACTCTGGATAAAGAGGGTGCTTCGGACCGTTCCTCACCCGGGTCTTGAACTCGGACCCATCGGAACCGCAACGCATGTCTTTACGCAGTGCGCCAACCGAGCACTCACCCATCAAGCCGCTCGAACTCCTAAAAGTACCTCAAAGTCGGTCTTCCGTGTTTAACTTTAAAACTCCAGCTGTCACTCTGGATAAAGAGGGTGCTTCAGACCATTCCGCCTGAAGGTCTTGAACTCAGACCCATCAGAACCACAACGCATGTCTTTACGCAGTGCGCCAACCGAGCACTCACCAATCAAACTGCTCGAACTCCTAAAAGTACCTCAAAGTCGGTCTTCCGTGTTTAACTTCAAAACTCCAGCTATCACTCTGGATAAAGAGGGTGCTTCGGACCATTCCGCCTGCAGGTCTTGAACTCAGACCCATCGGAACCGCAACGCATGTCTTTACGCAGTGCACCAACCGAGCACTCACCCATCAAGCCGCTCGAACTCCTAAAAGTACCTCAAAGTCGGTCTTCCGTGTTTAACTTCAAAACTCCAGCTATCACTCTGGATAAGAGGGTGCTTCGGACCGTTCCTCACCCGGGTCTTGAACTCGGACCCATCGGAACCGCAACGCATGTCTTTACGCAGTGCGCCAACCGAGCACTCGCCCATCAAGCCGCTCGAACTCCTAAAAGTACCTCAAAGTCGGTCTTCCGTGTTTAAATTTAAAACTCCAGCTGTCACTCTGGATAAAGAGGGTGATTCGGACCATTCCGCCTGTAGGTCTTGAACTCAGACCCATAAGAACCGCAACTCATGTCTTTACGCAGTGCGCCAACCGAGCACTCACCCAT
Organism: Poeciliopsis prolifica; assembly: GCF_027474105.1. Classification (NCBI taxonomy): domain Eukaryota; kingdom Metazoa; phylum Chordata; class Actinopteri; order Cyprinodontiformes; family Poeciliidae; genus Poeciliopsis; species Poeciliopsis prolifica. The sequence goes on along the minus strand of NW_026562585.1, from coordinate 3,931 downwards.
CAAGCAGCTCGAACTCCTAAAAGTACCTCAAAGTCGGTCTTCCGTGTTTGAGTCCCTCAGAGGGCCTCTCAGGGCCTGAGAGTCCCTCAGAGGGCCTCTCAGGCCTCCCTCAGAGGGCCTCTCTGAGAGTCCCTCAGAGGGACTCTCAGGCCCTGAGAGTCCCTCAGAGGGGTTTTTTTTTTTTGGTTGCTCTTATGGACTGCGTAAAGTGAGCACCTTTCCATTCGAAGTTCTACAAGTACCCCAAGGACCATCGGAACAGTTAGTCTTCCATGTTAAACTTTAAACGTCCAGCTGTCTCTCTGGATAAAGAGTGTGCTTCAGACAGTTCCGCACACGTGTCTTGAACTCTCACTTTAGACCCAGTGAGAGTCTAACGTTGTCCATTGTTGCTCCCATGGACTGAGAACTTTAACTTCCTTCTCTTAACCAACATTTACAATAGTACATTCTGGATGCAGTGTATGGTGCAGACCATTCCATAAGCAGATATTGAACTCCCTCCACTTTCCACCTCTCTGAGTAAAGCCTCCCTAACATGTGCGGAATAAAGCACATGTTAGAGAGTTGGCTCCCTCACTGACACTCTGCATACAGACTATGCTTCGCAGTGTTCCGCCTGCAGGTCTTGAACTCAGACCCATCGGAACCGCTACGCATGTCTTTACGCAGTGCGCCAGCCGAGCACTGACCCATCAAGCTGCTCGAACTCCTAAAAGTACCTCAAAGTCGGTCTTCCGTGTTTAACTTTAAAACTCCAGCTGTCACTCTGGATAAAGAGGGTGCTTTGGACAATTCCGCCTGCAGGTCTTGAACTCAGACCCATCGGAACCGCAACGCATGTCTTTACGCAGTGCGCCAACCGAGCACTCACCAATCAAACTGCTCGAACTCCTAAAAGTACCTCAAAGTCGGTCTTCCGTGTTTAACTTTAAAACTCCAGCTATCACTCTGGATAAAGAGGGTGCTTCGGACCATTCCGCCTGCAGGTCTTGAACTCAGACCCATCGGAACCGCAACGCATGTCTTTACGCAGTGCACCAACCGAGCACTCACCCATCAAGCTGCTCGAACTCCTAAAAGTACCTCAAAGTCGATCTTCCGTGTTTAACTTCAAAACTCCAGCTATCACTCTGGATAAAGCGGGTGCTTCGACCGTTCCTCACCCGGGTCTTGAACTCGGACCCATCGGAACCGCAACGCATGTCTTTACGCAGTGCGCCAACCGAGCACTCACCCATCAAGCCGCTCGAACTCCTAAAAGTACCTCAAAGTCGGTCTTCCGTGTTTAACTTTAAAACTCCAGCTGTCACTCTGGATAAAGAGGGTGCTTTGGACAATTCCGCCTGCAGTCTTGAACTCAGACCCATCGGAACCGCAACGCATGTCTTTACGCAGTGCGCCAACCGAGCACTCACCCATCAAGCCGCTCGAACTCCTAAAAGTTCCTCAAAGTCGGTCTTCCGTGTTTAACTTTAAAACTCCAGCTGTCACTCTGGATAAAGAGGGTGCTTCAGACCATTCACCCCGCCTGAACTTGAACTCAGTCGAAACCGCAACGCATGTCTTTACGCAGTGCGCCAACCGAGCACTCACCCATCAAACCGCTCGAACTCCTAAAAGTACCTCAAAGTCGATCTTCCGTGTTTAACTTCAAAACTCCAGCTGTCACTCTGGATAAAGAGGGTGCTTCCGTCCGTTCCGCACCCGGGTCTTGAAGTCAGACCCATCGGAACCGCAACACATGTCTTTACGCAGTGCGCCAACCGAGCACTCACACATCAAGCCGCTCGAACTCCTAAAAGTACCTCAAAGTCGGTCTTCCGTGTTTAAATTTAAAACTCCAGCTGTCACTCTGGATAAAGAGGGTGCTTCAGACCATTCCGCCTGAAGGTCTTGAACTCAGACCCATCGGAACCACAACGCATGTCTTTACGCAGTGCGCCAACCGAGCACTCACCAATCAAACTGCTCGAACTCCTAAAAGTACCTCAAAGTCGGTCTTCCGTGTTTAACTTCAAACTCCAGCTATCACTCTGGATAAAGAGGGTGCTTCGGACCATTCCGCATGCAGGTCTTGAACTCAGACCCATCGGAACCGCAACGCATGTCTTTACGCAGTGCACCAACCGAGCACTCACCCATCAAGCCGCTCGAACTCCTAAAAGTTCCTCAAAGTCGGTCTTCCGTGTTTAACTTTAAAACTCCAGCTGTCACTCTGGATAAAGAGGGTGCTTCAGACCATTCCGCCTGAAGGTCTTGAACTCAGACCCATCGAAACCGCAACGCATGTCTTTACGCAGTGCGCCAACCGAGCACTCACCCATCAAACCGCTCGAACTCCTAAAAGTACCTCAAAGTCGATCTTCCGTGTTTAACTTCAAAACTCCAGCTGTCACTCTGGATAAAGAGGGTGCTTCCGTCCGTTCCGCACCCGGGTCTTGAAGTCAGACCCATCGGAACCGCAACACATGTCTTTACGCAGTGCGCCAAACGAGCACTCACACATCAAGCCGCTCGAACTCCTAAAAGTACCTCAAAGTCGGTCTTCCGTGTTTAACTTTAAAACTCCAGCTGTCACTCTGGATAAAGAGGGTGCTTCAGACCATTCCGCCTGAAGGTCTTGAACTCAGACCCATCAGAACCGCAACTCATGTCTTTACGCAGTGCGCCAACCGAGCACTCACCCATCAAGCAGCTCGAACTCCTAAAAGTACCTCAAAGTCGGTCTTCCGTGTTTGAGTCCCTTAGAGGGCCTCTCAGGGCCTGAGAGTCCCTCAGAGGGCCTCTCAGGCCTCCCTCAGAGGGCCTCTCTGAGAGTCCCTCAGAGGGACTCTCAGGCCCTGAGAGTCCCTCAGAGGGGTTTTTTTTTTGGTTGCTCTTATGGACTGCGTAAAGTGAGCACCTTTCCATTCGAAGTTCTACAAGTACCCCAAGGACCATCGGAACAGTTAGTCTTCCATGTTAAACTTTAAACGTCCAGCTGTCTCTCTGGATAAAGAGTGTGCTTCAGACAGTTCCGCACACGTGTCTTGAACTCTCACTTTAGACCCAGTGAGAGTCTAACGTTGTCCATTGTTGCTCCCATGGACTGAGAACTTTAACTTCCTTCTCTTAACCAACATTTACAATAGTACATTCTGGATGCAGTGTATGGTGCAGACCATTCCATAAGCAGATCTTGAACTCCCTCCACTTTCCACCTCTCTGAGTAAAGCCTCCCTAACATGTGCGGAATAAAGCACATGTTAGAGAGTTGGCTCCCTCACTGACACTCTGCATACAGACTATGCTTCGCAGTGTTCCGCCTGCAGGTCTTGAACTCAGACCATCGGAACCGCTACGCATGTCTTTACGCAGTGCGCCAGCCGAGCACTGACCCATCAAGCTGCTCGAACTCCTAAAAGTACCTCAAAGTCGGTCTTCCGTGTTTAACTTAAAACTCCAGCTGTCACTCTGGATAAAGAGGGTGCTTTGGACAATTCCGCCTGCAGGTCTTGAACTCAGACCCATCGGAACCGCAACGCATGTCTTTACGCAGTGCGCCAACCGAGCACTCACCAATCAAACTGCTCGAACTCCTAAAAGTACCTCAAAGTCGGTCTTCCGTGTTTAACTTTAAAACTCCAGCTATCACTCTGGATAAAGAGGGTGCTTCGGACCATTCCGCCTGCAGGTCTTGAACTCAGACCCATCGGAACCGCAACGCATGTCTTTACGCAGTGCACCAACCGAGCACTCACCCATCAAGCTGCTCGAACTCCTAAAAGTACCTCAAAGTCGATCTTCCGTGTTTAACTTCAAAACTCCAGCTATCACTCTGGATAAAGAGGGTGCTTCGGACCGTTCCTCACCCGGGTCTTGAACTCGGACCCATCGGAACCGCAACGCATGTCTTTACGCAGTGCGCCAACCGAGCACTCACCCATCA